>NW_026103427.1:0-993 GCF_025091365.1 Daktulosphaira vitifoliae
TATAAAAAAAAATATACCAAATGATAGTTAACGATATCATGCATCTATATAAATAAAAATTATATTGATTTGTTCATTTTTGAAAAAGTTATGGCACTTTTAAGTAAAAAAAATTTCAAAAATTAGCGATTTTTAAATTTGTAATTTTTTTGGAGATTTTCCTCATTTACGGGGAACGAGGGAAATTTTTTCAATTTTTGAGGGTAATGTCTTCGACTAGATACAATTTGTGATCTTTTGACGTATCATTGNAATGTCTTCGACTAGATACAATTTGTGATCTTTTGACGTATCATTGAAAGAAATTGGTTCGGTGAGAGATGAGAAAAAGTGGTAACAGACACAAAAAAAAAAAAATAATAAATAAACACATCTTAGTAAAACCAATATTTTCTCAGATTCGCATCGAAGCTAAAATTGGAGAGAAATGTAAAAAAATACATATTACAATAGAAAAATATTGTACTTATCATAAAAATGAATACATCTTGAAAAATGTAGACATCAATATTTAAAAAAACGGTAACACGGTGGAGTCGTAGTATAATGGGATAAGTATTGATTATATCTGACAATAATTAAAATCACTATCATAAAAAACGATTCGGTGCAAATCTGTAAATAATCAATAATTTTAAGAAATTCGTTGATTATTCTTAAAGCAAAATTAACTCTTATTTCTATCATAATTCCTAATTAGTAATTCTATGATTTATAAGCAATGGCGTCTCGTGGCTTGGACAACGGGACGATCGCACCCTCTACTAAAATTAATTANGCAACGGGACGATCGCACCCTCTACTAAAATTAATTAAAAGTAGAAAATGAATTGTATATTCTTAACTCTACATTTTTATAAAAAATGCAAATTTTTAAATAGTATAATAGTTGTAATACATTTGTCGTGTGCAAACATTAAAGTTGTTTCCCTCAGTATATGAATGCACACACGAGCAGTGTTGGACGACCGGCAGCATCGTTCATACAGTAAA
>NW_026103428.1:0-993 GCF_025091365.1 Daktulosphaira vitifoliae
TCTTTTTCTTTGCCTTAATCCCAACTACTTGGGGTCGGCCACCCTTATCATAAGCCTCCACTTGATACGATCTCCCACATCAGCTGTCCTCAAATCACATTCAATAGCATCCCTCCATCTCTTTTATGGTCTTCCTCTATCTCTTCTTCCTTCAACATTCATTTCTATAACTGTTCTTACAGCTTTCGATTCTTCTTNTTCTTACAGCTTTCGATTCTTCTTTCCTCATACCATGACTAAACAATCTAAGTCTATTTTCTGTCATCTTATCCACAATTGATGCAACACCTTTACTTCCTCTTATATGCTCGTTCCTTATCCTATCTTCTATAGTCACTCCACTCATCCAACTAAGCATTCTCATCTCTGCTACACTTATTCTCTGCTCTACTTTCTTATCAACCGCCCAATACTATGAACCAAACATCATAGCTGGCCGCACAATTTCATACTGAATTTCAAAACTATAATTAGTATTTATTCATATATTATATTTTAAAATCAAAGTACTACTAATCAGGATATAATTAAAGAAATAAGAGTTGATGTTGCTTTTGGAATAATCCACCAATTTCTCTAAATGAAACACTATCTACAGATTTGCATCGAAGCGTTTCTTATGATAGTGATTTTAATCACTGTCAGATATCATCTATACTTGTCCCATCTATGCCTCGTCCACACNTATACTAGATCTAACTATGCCACATCACCACTGTGCCACGACCCCCCTGTGCTGGGTTTTTTTATTTATTTTTTTCAACGATACGTCAAATGACTACAATTCGTATCTAGGTTAAAGATAATACCCTCAAAAATTGAAAAAAAATTTTAATTAACCAATTAAACAGTTAGTTATTCCATTTCCTCCATNAACCAATTAAACAGTTAGTTATTCCATTTCCTCCATACAAATCTCTCCCTGTAAATAAATTTCAAATATGGCTTACCTGGTGTACCTTTTATTTTATTAAAAAATTGCGTACATTTTCG
>NW_026103429.1:0-992 GCF_025091365.1 Daktulosphaira vitifoliae
ATTTTACAATCAATGAGTACAATAGGATCCCATTTTCTTACTTACTGAACACCCTATACATTAACAAGTGTACATAAATGTAATGATTTTTATTAATACGTCAACACAAGCATGGAATTGATGTAAAGTTTACCATGACAATAATAATAAAAGGTACAATAGAGACGACAGTGTACACCGTGCCAGATGCTGGTTTCACGGAGGAATGCTGTTATCGAATTTAAGGAGGCCAAACTGGTCTACTGTCCGTACCACTTATGTGGTTCTATTTTGCGCTCGCTATCCAACAACCGCAATTGATAAACACGCCAATAATAATGATATTAATTTTAATTTGTAATAGACGATTGTTGTTGTAATAATAAATTCGGCGCACACGCGGATCTGAAGCCGAATCGGGCTGATCGCAAGAATAGGTGGCGTTGGCTGCGACGACTACGACCTGAAAACTAGGCGCGAGACAAGGAATAATAATAATAGCGTTAATGATAACGTTAAAATAATAATATCGAGAAGCGGTTAGGCGTTAACATTATAGCGCGAACGTTGACCCAGCACCTAGTGTAGCCGGTGTAATATTGTACATTATGCAGTGTAGCGTTATTAAAAACATACGCATACGCAGTCATAGATGATAAACCGGGTGATTAACGGATCTTTCGTGTACCCACTGGTGGTAATTATGTAGTTACATTGGTGTCGGACGGAAGGTCTCCAGCGTCGTAGTCATCACTCAAACAGACATCACGTGAGCATTCCGATGGCGAAAAATCTTAATAATATCTCGTAAACCAATTGCCAAGGGCGTAGTAGAAAAACGGTAAAAACAATGTTCAGTTATCTTTAAACGCGAATGTGTTCGCCATGATACTTGTGTAAAAATAAGCCCACTGTAAATCTCTGGTAACTAATCGTGACTCGATATTGTAATTTATTTATTCATACTGGAAATATATTCATTGTACCATCGTAAGCTTTATTACCGGTGTTGG
>NW_026103430.1:0-992 GCF_025091365.1 Daktulosphaira vitifoliae
AAAAAAATTAAAATTTGTACAGTAGTATCATTAAGGAGAGGAGAAATCAAGTTATCCTTTTTTTTCAAATTGTGTCTAAATTTGTAATTAGTTATAGTACAACTTACTTGAGGACTATCAGTTGGTTCTTTTTTTTCAACAGCAGCACGGCGGCGGGCTAATGTGCGTGCCATTTCATCCATCATAGATGCCATGCCAGTCTGACCATTAGCATTTCGTCCAAGAGTGCCATAGTTTCCACTACCTCCACTACTAGCACTACTTGTAGAAGAGCCACTGTTTTCTGCTGGATGCTGCTTAAATACCATTATAATACTTAAAAAATTGGGTGTCATAAATATTATAATTAATAATTTGATTTTACCTTATTAGTCCGTTTTAAACGAGCTGCCTGTAATTGAACAGCTAATGATGATGTTTGATCATTATTAGTAGTATCATTTTCCATTTCTCCATTGCCATTAGCTCTTAATAATATTCCTGGCATTGGGGGAGGTTGTGGTGGAGGATTAGAAATACCTGGAGGAGGTGGAGGAGGAACTGGTGCTGGAGGGGCAGAAGATGTACGATGATGACCTGAAGATGGAAGCTGAGGGGCCATTGGTGGTACAGCTGGTAATCCATTTGTTGTATTTAAAACTATATAAAAAGTTTTTTTTTAATAATAAAACATTACCCCACAAATTACTGATAAATATTGTATTAAATTTTTATACAAAAATAATAAAAATAAATTGTAAATAACAGTAAGCATACAACAAAAGTGAAGTTGAGGTACTTTTTAGATAAGTATTGATTGATAGCTGACAGTGATTAGGTCATTGTCATAATAGAAACAATTGTCATATTGACAAATATTGTCATATTAGAAACAAATTTAAAAAAATAATATTTACCAAATTATAGGATCAATTAGGAATTTTTGTTCTTCTCTAAAAGAAGTGATTTTTCATATATGTTGAACTTAACACATGTTAATTATAGAAAAAAAA
>NW_026103431.1:0-992 GCF_025091365.1 Daktulosphaira vitifoliae
AAAATGAGTATGGTTACACATCACCTCCCTTTCTATGTAGGGGTAAAGTGCTGATCTACTGTTTAATACATATGTTAGTCAAGAAAGGGGGATTCTCTATGACCAAAGGCATACACGTCGTAGTTTGGGTTCGTTGGGTTAATATGCCGCTCAATTGCGCCTTTCAATTTTCGGGATTCAAATATTTTCACATATTTCTAAAATTATGCAATTTTCAAAATCCCTACAATTTTCTGTTTTATATCAAGGTATACTAAATGATGTTCCATCTACCAAGATATACTATATATATTTATATATACCATGGTAACTATACATATACCATAGTATAAAAAAACGCTATTTAGGAACGAGCAACATCGACTTATCACCATACCTCCGACCCACCAACCATATACATTCATACCTATGGCTGGGTAAACCCATTTTAGGTGGTTTTGTGGGGTATCCAGCTGATATATTACACATGTACTAATGTTATGCAATGTTTCATAAAAAATGTAGACAAAGTCGAACTTAGGTCATTATTTGGTTTACTATTTCACTTTTATTATACTTTTACATTTTATTCAAGTTGGTAATAAGCAAATATATACAAAAAAAATCAAGTTTTATGCATTATTTTTAATTTATTTAATTTCCATTGGGTACATACATCAATTTAAAAAAACTGTTTTGACTTCACTAATTTTTATCTTAATATTAAAATTTTTTATCATCCTATAAATTATGCCTACTAAAATATAATAATCATTTCGGAGTTTAAAATTAATTTTTTAACGCTTCAAAACTTATTGAAGATCCAGTAGAAAATTCCATGATATATCCTTAAAATTGCTAAAAATTCCTAGTGCTGGTTCCCTGAACTTAAAACTGATCCGCCTTGGTAAACCACGGGCAAATTCATGTCACCCTATAAAAGCTATTTTAAATAGTAAAATAGATGCTTTACGCTTATTATCTGAATTCAACTCTGCAAAGCTCTCTGGTAC
>NW_026103432.1:0-992 GCF_025091365.1 Daktulosphaira vitifoliae
AAAATATTTTAATAATTCGAGAACACAAGCTGATCCGCCCACCAAGTAACCAACAGTCACCACCAAACTTTTTTAGCATTAGGAGGCCAATCTAACAAAGTCGAGTCGAAAGTCTCCTATAGTAACAATCGTCAACAAAACTTCAATTAACCCGTTTTGTTTTGACATAGACATAAATAATTAGTAAATTATTCTTTCAAACATCACTTGACTGCACAAAATCATGTTTCGAGTCAACTGAATTCGTTTCTTCATAACACTTGAGGATCGAGTAGGCGAAGATGACACGACCGACTCGGTAGATTTATAACATGTGCAACTACTAAAACGGTATCGGAAATCACTGGCAATCGGTTCCGGCGCGAGTCTGATCACGCCGCCGCCCACAGCCACCACAAGCACCGCAACGGGTGTCATCGATCTCTCCGGCACGTCCTGCCATGCGTACAGCCGCCGTTGAATGCACGTAGTACACATACAATATTACATGCATTCGTCCCAATACTTGTGCTCAAACCGCGAAAAACCAAAGTACACGCCGCCACACGTGACAAAACGCGATCCCCACCTATTTTTATCGTAATGGTAACATACAATAGGGCCTTAATGGCGGGCGGCGTTTTTCCCAACAATACCAAACGAGTAATGCGATGCGTTACGACGAGGTTAATTATTGTATTCTACCGAACTAATGGACGTGTAAAAAAAAGTACATGGGAAAACTCAACACAAACAATAGTAACCTGGATAAACGACTCTGAGCTCTCGGAGTTCAGGGCTACTCCTACTCCACGTGTTTCTCGGTTGGACGATACACTGGAACATGGCTCCTCTTGATGGACGGCGCAACTGTCTGTCGGCCGATCACTACGTACCGTCTGTGGCGCTTTTGTCGACGAACATAGTAATTGGCGCGCGAGTTTTTAAAAGAAACACAACCAAAAAAAAAAATATAAAAATCTACGTTGCGTCTAAACAGTGTTTAGGCTTGA
>NW_026103433.1:0-992 GCF_025091365.1 Daktulosphaira vitifoliae
TTAGAGATTCAATTATAATAATTATACGAAGTCGGAGTTTTTAGATAACTGCTTGGTTTAAATTGTACTAACAAACATAAAATCTGGCACTGAATGCATTTTATTTAATCACTAAAAAATTTCAGTTATCAAGTTTTTAACTTAAAATTACTTGTTAATTTCAATATTATAATATTATTCAACGAAAAAGACTTTGTTGTCTAACCGATGTTTAGAATAATAAAATTGATGGGAACAGGAAAAAAATGGTCAATTTTTTTCGATTTTTATTTTAAGATTTGATTCGATAGCTCATTAGAAATAGTATCCGTTCGATGAGAAATGTTTTCACTTTTCTAATACTTGAGTGTCTGATTTTTTCTAACACTAAAAAGATAGGAATTTATAAATTTAATTTTGCTCAACTTAAGATTTACAGAAAAGGACTATTATGAATAGACACGAATTCCTACACTACCTGTTAATCTTGTATTATTTTCAAATTCATAAGAGTTTTTGAGAGTAGAATTATTTATCAATTGCTTTCAAAACATAATTATCGCCAGAATTTAACCTTCAAAATTGGAAATATTAACATTTACATTGTCATGAGTTACTTCACTAGTTTTATGTTGAAATATTATATTAATCATTTTGAATTATTCGTATTAATCAATTAATTATTTCAATAAAAAGTTTATTATTATTTAAATTTGAAAAGTTTTCAAAAACTATAATGGGTACCTTTCAATATGTATATTTTTTAAACTATATTACTAGTCTATGTCACAAAATCGANACTTTTCAATATGTATATTTTTTAAACTATATTACTAGTCTATGTCACAAAATCGATATGATATCAATTAATTTTTGCAATATTCGTCAGTAAATAATTCAAGTAGTTTAACATTGTAATGCTCAAAAAGAATAGACTAATCTATTATAAGCTAGCAAAATCAGAAGGCAATTTCATGTCACATAACATTTAACTAAATAACAAGATATTATTA
>NW_026103434.1:0-992 GCF_025091365.1 Daktulosphaira vitifoliae
TAATACAATTAATTTTCTCTTTTGTTCAGAATCTTGTACCAATGATATTTTCATTGCAATATATAGAATTTTAATAATGAACCATACAAGGTAATTCTTTTAACGATAGCCATTCGATTTCTCTTAAAATAATAATTATGATAAGAAAATTATTATTTTTATTCAATCCTTATACCTTAAAATGTTGTCAACTTTAATTTTATAAATGACAACATACTTATTTAACTTGTTCATTAAATATAAAATGATCTAATAAGGAAAATTATTGTTTGTACTGGAAGGTATTATCATTTTATTACATATATTTATCATTAGACATTTCTCGGCTGCATCATTCCTCCACAAATAAATTTAAAAATGTTAATCACTTTTGAAGTTCTGATTCAAAAGTTTAAATAGACCCGTAATTTCTTTAATTACATTATTTTATATTTTATAAACTAGTTAAATAAGTGTTAAATATGCTATTGAAAAAAATTAAGTTGGCGACCTTATAAGGTATATGGAATGAATAATAAAAAAAATAACTGATAAATCAATNGGCGACCTTATAAGGTATATGGAATGAATAATAAAAAAAATAACTGATAAATCAATAAATAAATGAAACTAATAAATTTTAAAAATAATTTGTTTAACAAAATTAATATTTTAAGAGAAATCTAGTGGCTAGAATTAAGAAAATCGCTCTTATTGTACAATAATTTAAAAATGCTGTTGATAATTAAATATTATTTGTGACGTTATTGTTAATATTTCATTCAATTTGACTGCGGTTATTAATTTCATAGTTGAGAGTTAAAGTTTATTAAAATCATAATAAATTACTTAATCCGTAGTATGCCTCCCTCAATATTCAAAATATAACATGGGATTTTGTGCATGTATATTACTTCAATACATTAAGATAAAAAATTGTGTAATAATTCGGTAGATTAAAATTAAATTATTATGTTAAATGATATTAATTTATTTGCGTATCAAATATATAT
>NW_026103435.1:0-992 GCF_025091365.1 Daktulosphaira vitifoliae
ATCATGTCTTAAAAGTTACTTTATGAAGTTAATTTGCACGTCTAAATTTGTTTTCTACAAGGACTGTTTAAGGAAACTACTTCAAAACCCCATCGAGTTTTTACAACCTGTATAAACTCGATTAACATTAGCATTTTTTTAAGCTCAACTCATTTTGTTTTTTTTTAAAAACTGCAAGCAATGTATGTCCTCTTCTTATGTTGTTGACAAACTCCGTTCTTAGTAATCAGTTTCAATGATTATAAAGAAACTATATAATTCATCAGTAAGCTTAAACTTGAGCAACGCAGCCATGTATAGTTACTTAAAATTAAAAATATAGTTATTTAAAATTAATTTCTCACTTAGCCATTTTCGTTTTTGCTGCATTATCTGTAACAGTACCATAAATTTCCTTGGTTCAATTTTTTCTAGTATACTTAACATTTTGTCTGTCACTTGTTATGTATCAAATTTAATTCAAAATATAATTTGAAGTGTGTTTCAAACTTAAGTTGAGCAAACTTTTTGTGTTTCATTATATTTACACTGTATATTTTATTTTCTTGATAAAGTATGATTATGAGAAAGTGGAATTAATTTATCAAGTCATTTGTGGAATACCATAGAGATAGCAATATTATTTTATAATTTGATAATTTTTAATATTTTTGCATAACACATCTTTAGTTGTAAATAATATGCTATACCATTATAAATTTTTAATTACAATGAATTTATTTTTATTCATAATTTATTTTAATTATAAAATATCATAAACCGAGTAGAGTATACATCATATGTCGTTATAGCCTAACTACATGACTAACCTACGCTAGTCAATTAATTNACTACATGACTAACCTACGCTAGTCAATTAATTACCCTTAGAATAATGAGTTTTTTGAAAATATTTTTAATATTTAATAGTTAATTTGATGTCTGTCACTGCTTTTTCTCAGCTCTCACCGAACCGATTTCTTTCAACGATATTTCAAAAGTTTACAAATCAT
>NW_026103436.1:0-991 GCF_025091365.1 Daktulosphaira vitifoliae
CCACCTACTCCATGATGTGGAGATATTTTCAACTCTGGAATATTAACATCTTCGTTTTTTAAGAAATATTGTTTTATATCGTTGTAGGCCCAACCATTGTTTCCTGCTTCCGCCCATCGATCGAAGTCTCTTACATTGCCTCTTGTATACATGTTGTTATTTATAATTGTACTTCCTCCCAAACCTTTTCCAGCTGGCCATGGACATCGTTTATTAATTAGGCTTTTACAAGCATGGGACTCTAATTCTGTTCTATATCCCCAATTGTAATTTGTAAATTGTAAATAATGAGCAATAGCTGGAATAGAAGTTACTAATGATTCTTCACCTCCCGCTTCAAGTAATAAAATTTTCCATTCCGTAATTTCAGCTAGCCGGCGTGCGACAGTTGCTCCAGACGCACCGGCACCAACTACAATGAAATCGTACTCATTCAATAATGATTGATTACCAAATTGGGGATCTTCTTTAAACTTTATAAGGTTAGATCGATATGTTTGACCCAAAAAGTCTAAAATACCTCTTGGGGTGCAATTGACAAGTTGGTAGACCGTTCCAATTAAAAATAAATATTTCAAAAACATTGTTTCATAAATACCTAAACAAAAAAAATGAGTGTTGTTATCTGATATTTGTTCATTATTTAAGATAATTACTATTACTTTATTTGACCTTCTTATTTGAAAGAATTTTATTGAGTAACCAATTTGTATGAAATTGCAACTTTGTATAAATATTTAGAGTGTTTACTGTTGACCACTATATTTCTACTAAAATCATAAAAATTATAACACATTTTTTGTTTTATTTATTTTTTTTTTTACTTATAAGAGATTCATTATTTGCAGGTCCATTCTTTATTCCATATGAGGATAACAATTAAGTTTTTTTTATAACAATATTCATATTTATCAATTCAAGATAATAAATGTACTAATTAATCAAAATAATGATAAATATACATTTTATCATTTATTGATACTTCAATATA
>NW_026103437.1:0-991 GCF_025091365.1 Daktulosphaira vitifoliae
AAGCCACAAGTATTAAAAAAAAAAAAAAAATATCTTATAGTCTATTTATTTTAATAAATAAAAAGATGTAAAAATTCTATGATTATCCTTCCATAACAAAAAAAAAATTCTGATTCTGTTTTTGTATTTTGAGTTTAACAAATTTGTTTTTTTTTAATTTTCAGCAGTACTGTAACATAACAAAAAATGTCTTTTCAAAACAATTAATGTAATGATTTTGATTCTCATATGTATAAGATAAATGAGTCTATTTTCGCAATCATTTAATTATACAATTTTATATTAATTTGTACAATTTCTCGTTTTATTATTGGAATTTTTTTATTTAAAAAAAAAAAATTTAAAAATATCTTTGTTGTAAACGGCTTTCTAAAATTATAGTAAAGATTTAATTTAAGTATATGGCTGTCGTAAAAAAAAATGACTGGACGCAATAATTTCAAATTTAGAATACGAAATAAATTGTCATTTATTAGTGCAGACCTAAAAATACTTAAATTCTGAAGAATGTTAGATGCTAATGATACAAATATTACCATTTGATACTAAGATAATTGATATTTATTTAAGAAATTATTCTCAGTAGCTTTCAAAATTGAATATGTCTTTATTAGGTAATATCATAAATCAAAGAATAGAAAAAATTGTACACTTCCTTATATCACTTTTAAAACTAACCTTAATTCTGTGAAAGTTACTTTTAATGAATTTAAAATTTAAAAATAATTAAAAAGTCATTTCATTTGTTAACATTTTCTCATTCAGCCAAAATACACAATATTTTACCTTTAAATTTTTTCAAATGAACTGAAAGCATCATAGTATTCTTCTGAACTTTTTAGTTTTGATTCAATTTGTGATTTGGTTTGCCATTCTATTTCAGATTCAGTTTGTGATTCTGTGTCCGATTCAGTTTGCGATATTGTTTGCCATTCTGTTTCCGATTCAGTTTGCAATTCTGTTTCCGATTCTGTTTGCGATTCTGTTTCCG
>NW_026103438.1:0-991 GCF_025091365.1 Daktulosphaira vitifoliae
TAGCTAAACGATTAAAATAAAACTATACAATAGAAACTAAGACTATACAATAAGAACTAAGACTATACAAAGGAAAAAAAAAATTTATTGATTGGTTTTAAATAAAACATTTCGTGCTGGAAATTATTTTGCAGAAAATATTCATTGCAAATACCATCCTCGTATTATTGGTCGTTTTACAAAAAGATGGTGGAATCGTACTGACTACTTCTGATATTTCTAATAATAAAGACTCCACCAATGAAACAGAAGGTAATATATTTAAATAATTGTAAAACTAAAACTTAAAGAATTCTTTAGACCCAATGATAAGCCGAATTTCCATTATCGGTCATTATTGATCAATCGCTCTAATCAGACCTTTCTATGTAGATGCTACAACAAGAATTCGTCGTGATCGGTAACCATCGCCCATCAGATGGAAGAGATCATATTTCGTATGTATACGTGTCGTTTCAAAAACGATGTAAAATGGTTATTTATAAAAAAATTAATTATTATCACTATCTCTACAAGTAGATTAAAAACAAACAATTTTGCATCCAAGCATTTATTATGATAGTGATTTTAATCGTTGTAAGATATCATCTATACTGCACCCAACTATGCTACGTCCCCACTATTCTCGGTTGTTTCGAACTCAAAAATAATTAAGAAAAAAATTCATTCTTAAAAGCAGGTTCGAACCTCGTACTCCAATCATTAAAGACATAAGTTTTGAAAAAAATAAGTATTACTACCGTCTTCAAGTAGATTAAAAACAAAAAAGTGAAATACCTAAGGCTTCAATATAAAAAAAATTGTTTTCATTCATTCATTTTTCAAAAATGTATGACATTTTTAAGAAAGTAAAGTTTAAAAAATGTCGATATTTACCGATTTTAAAATCATAATTTTTGAGGGATTTACCTTATATATACACCCAGAGAAAAACCTCGATCTATATAATAAATTCATTGTTCAATTTGATAAATATATCATTACTATTGAA
>NW_026103439.1:0-991 GCF_025091365.1 Daktulosphaira vitifoliae
ACATTACTTAATGAAAATTATGTTGATCAAGTAAAGAAAAAAACAATATTTACTCATAACATAAATTTACTTGCATATGTATATACCAAATTTGTATTGGTTGAACATCATATTTCCATAATATTGTCTAAATTATACATAGATATTAATTTAAAACAAAGCATGCTTGAAAGAAAAATTTTAATTAATAAATTATCTTTAGTATCTTATAGTATTTTTTAATTCACTTATGCTTTATGGGAAAGTCATGGATGTATGGAAATACAAAATGGAGAAATTATATACCTTATGAAATGTAAACCAGTACAAGTTTAATTAGCAAAAAATGAAACTTGCTTTCATAAATTACGTGTAATATTTCATAAGGCCTCATACTTTGACATTGAAATCTCATATTTTGCAAAAATTTGGTACTGAACTAACATGTAATAATTTTTTACGTTCAGCTTTTTAGATAAGGAATGGTTTGGACTAACTCCTCACTTGATCAACATCAAGAGTCTATAAAATTTAAGGCCAGAAATCAAATTTACTTGGACCTATAAATCACCTGAGCATCTTATATCTATTGGTATATATAATAGGGATACCATGCAAGCATTAATAAGATATTTAATGTTCCCTTTAGGAAATAAATGCAATTCAATTTAACATAATTCGTCAANCAGGAAATAAATGCAATTCAATTTAACATAATTCGTCAAAATTTAGGTCATGAAATGAGTCAACAACAGTTAAATTTCAGCCACCTAATAGATCCAAATGTATTAAGTATTATAATAGACAATAAATTATATCAAATGTGGGGATGGTCACTTACTATGATTCATTTATGTCAGGTTTATTAGGAATTGTTTTTATATTTAAAACAATATCAATAATTATTAATGTCTGTATGAACATATTATTATTATATAATACATTTGGTAAGAGTGCAAAATTAATGGCAGGTATGTTTAATAATATTACTCATTATTTCATGTATAAACAT
>NW_026103440.1:0-991 GCF_025091365.1 Daktulosphaira vitifoliae
TGTTTCAGAAAAAACAATAAATATTTTAGTTTCTGAGAAAATTAAAGTTATTTTTTAATTATTTAAATCGATCATTTTTTTTAAATAAATTAAATAGGTCGAAAGCACCCATTATGGCTATATATAGCCATATAAAAATATATTTATAAATATATTTTTCTAGTAAAAAATAATGACTCATTTTCATTGGCATAATAATGCCAAAATAATTTCACATTTTGTTATTTTTACTGATGATAAAATAATAATGTATTAAGGTAGTTCTTAAAATTTTAACAATAAAATGGCTATAAGTGGCGTCAAGGTAGAGGGTAGCTCAATCTTTATCAGAGCACATTTATTTTAATAAAAAAATCAAATGTATTGTATATTGATATTAAAAATATTTCTAAAAAAATTCATTTGACAATAAAACGTTCCTACTTTTGTTTAAGTAGGAACATTTCGACGATAAAATTCAAAAGCAATTAAATGATTCACAAAATGTAATTAAATATCTTAAAGAATCCATAGAAGAAATTAATGAAGAAATGAAAAAAAGGGATTTATTATGTGCAGATGCCAAGAAAAGCCTTCATGAACGAAATTTAGAAGTCAAAGAGTTTAAGGTTTGAAAATGGATAAAAAATTGATAGTCAAAAACATTTATGGTTATATGTGTTTAATAGGAAATCAACTCAATGCTTCAAAAGAAAATGGCTATTNAATAGGAAATCAACTCAATGCTTCAAAAGAAAATGGCTATTCTTAAAAATAAAGAGACACAACATGAAAAAAAAATAACTTTTCAAGAATCAAAAATCAAAGATTTGAATATTCTTAATAAGAATTTGAAATTAGATAAAGAGGTATTTAAAGAAAATATTATTATGATCATGTATGTCTATGTATTTTATGGATATATAAAATACTTTATTTATAAAATAATTATTTGATTATAATCAAATTAATTATTAAAAATATTAATTTAAAAATAAAAATTATTTAAAAT
>NW_026103441.1:0-991 GCF_025091365.1 Daktulosphaira vitifoliae
GGCACTTGAATTTTAAAAGTCATAAGACGGGGCATAGGTTCTACAATCATATCATCCCTACCAATAGGACTACGTGATAGAGCATCTACAATATTCAGATTTCCTGGACAATATTGAATGTGTAAATCGAATTCTTGTAATAAAAGAGTCCAACGGGTTAAACGAGCATTGCGAAGTCTACATCTAAACAAAAATACTAGAGCTTGATGATCTGTTATGACATTTACATGATGTCCTAGCAAAAAAATTCGAAATTTTGTACAAGCAAAAACTATTGACAGTAATTCCATTTCCGTGATAGAATAATTCTGTTCTGCAGAGTTTAAAACACGACTTGCAAATGCAATGGTATTCCGATTACCAAATGTGTCTGTTTGAAACAGTTCAACACCTAAACCGAGTTTGGATGCGTCAGTTTGAATATAGAACTCAGAATTAAAATCTGGATGTACTAAGACGACATTGACAAATGACGATTTTATAAGTTCAAATTGTTTCCGGTGTTCTTCAGTGAATTTCCATGATGGTGCAGATATTAGCTCAGTTAACGGACGCATTAAAGAGGCGTGATGGTCAAGGAACTTTCGATAAAAATTACAAAATCCAATAAATGATTGTAATTCCTTTTTATTACGAGGTATAGGGTAGTCTTTTACAGCTTCTAACTTAGAATTATCCATGGTCATACCCTGAGGTGTAATAATGTGACCTAAAAACTTAATCTCGTTTTTGAAAAAATTACATTTTGATAACTTTAAGGTCATGCCAGATTCATGTATTTTATTAAAAAGTTCGTCCAATCTTTCCAGGTGGTCTTCAAAAGAAGCAGNCAAAAAGTTCGTCCAATCTTTCCAGGTGGTCTTCAAAAGAAGCAGTAGAGACTAGTACATCGTCCACATATGACTGAATATCACTAGAACTTCCTTCAAATGTATCAAAAGAACCACATCCTAACGTAGCTTCTAAAGCTTTACCAAAAGCGGTATTTGAA
>NW_026103442.1:0-991 GCF_025091365.1 Daktulosphaira vitifoliae
AGCTAATGTAATATACTTTAATTTGAAAAAAAAAAATTTGACCTCTGGACTTGTCTTCATGGTGAAAATGGCTATCAAATGATATTTTTGTGTGAAAATTCTCGATTTTATAATTTACATTTTTAACTTACAATGTTATAATTTTTTGAAAAATGTATGGATCAACACAATTTTTTTATGAAAAATAATATTTTTTAATAATCCCTTTTTCATTCAGGATATTAATAAGAAAATAACAGATCATGTAGCTTTTGGAATAATACACCAATTTTTTAAAATTAAACACTATATAAAGATTTGTATCAAACTGTTTTTTTTTATAGTGTTTTTAATCACTGTCAGATATCATCATACTTGATCCAACTATGCCACATCACCACTGTGCCGCGACCCACTGTGCTGGGTTTTTTTTATTTAAAACAGTCATAATTTTTTGAAAAAAGTATGGATCAATATGATTTCTTTATTATAAATATTANTTTTGAAAAAAGTATGGATCAATATGATTTCTTTATTATAAATATTATTAATAAACTTTATTCATTCGAAATGCTGTTATTTTAGATCAGACCCCTTCCTTTTATACTGAGGGGCAAAAATTTTAAACATGCATATAGACACTTGTATTTTTTTAACATGATTTTTGAAAATGTCTCGGAAATATTGACATTTTTATATATATCTTAAATTAAATGTTATAAAATATACTTTATTATGAACAAAAAAATTTGTCCGCTGTACTTATCATCATGGTGGAAATGGTCACCGTAATACAAAAATATTCTATTTTTGTGTTAAAATTCTGGGTTTAGTTTTCATTTTATTTTAAAATACCTTAAAAAGGTTTTTGAGTTAGAAAACAATTTTTAACTCATTTGATTTTTATCTCATTTAGATTCAATAACTTTAATGATTATGAAAGCCTCATTACTGTAGTCTCACCTCGAAAAATATGTCTTATTCGTATTAATATTATTTTACTATGTGATAT
>NW_026103443.1:0-990 GCF_025091365.1 Daktulosphaira vitifoliae
ATTTTTTAATTATATATTATATAATTTTCATAGTTAATTGTTTTCAAATTATTATTGATTTTTAATATGTTAAATGTAATCATTTTTAACCTACTTATTTTTTTTCTTTAAAATGAAAGTTTATAATAAAAAAAAATGAATTTATTACCATAACTTTTAGCTCAACTTGTAAGATTAAAATTGGCATCATTAAATAGAAAAAAATGGTATTGTTAAGATTAATATGTTGTCAGAAAATTTTATAACTACTATTTACAGTAAATTTATCAGAAAAGCTCGATTTTTTTTTGCATTTTTATCGTAACGGATCACTTAAATAGAAATCATAGTAATCATTTCTAATTAACTTTTGGTGTTTAAAAAGTTTCTATAATTGAAATATACAAAAGTGAATTAATTTTAAAAATTTACTTTAAGTCAAAAAACCAATAAAAAAAAAAGTTGTTAAAAATATCTACTCAATTGAGCGAAACAATAATTTTTTCTTATTATTATTCTTGATAATGAATCGAACGCTCACTTAAATTAATTTGTTTGATATTTTTCAATTCTGAGATTAATGTAATAAATATTAAATTTAACAAGAATAAATAAATTTTACAATTTTTATAGGTATTACATGTGTTGTAATATCCATAATCCTTATATTTAAATTATTACAAATATTTTGTATCCAATATTGTACACTTATATTATTTTAAAAATGTAACTTTTATAATTTAGTCACTATAATGTACTTTAAAATGTGTAGATAGTTATTCAAATGCATGGATACTTAATCTTTATATTATACATAACTGGGTTTCATTGTAAATTGTATGGCATTTTAAAAATATTAATCGCAAAAGCCTATTGATAATCGAGATCTCCCATAAAAATAATTTAATTAAAATATGTTTCCAGATAAACAACTACAAAATTGTCGTCAGTAGTCTGTCGGCGTATTACTATAATCCACATTCCCTTTTGCATTCGTCTCGACTATCAAGA
>NW_026103444.1:0-990 GCF_025091365.1 Daktulosphaira vitifoliae
TTGAACATAAATGCATTTTTTCGTAATGCCTGTAAAAATATATGAGCTCGTTTATGTGCACCAAAACGGATACTGAAATTATTAGTCTTATCAAACCCCAATACGATATTTCATCAAACCTCACCGGAGTAGTCGTTGTGCTGTGCCACCGATACGATGATAATAATATCGGCCTGTCGTCAATCACACAGATCTCGTACTTTGCGTCTCGTTGTGCGCTCATTTTCGCATAATAAAAAGCGGCGGAGTGATGAAAAATTTCATTATATGCTAAACCGCACGGGGTGAAAAACAAATCAGCGTTTTACGACCGCCTGCGTAGGGATAAAAATAATGTACACGTATCATCGGTGGCATTTTTATTGCGTATATTTTACTACAAAAAATGTATGTGTGTACGTCCGAGGGATGAAGACGTTTTTGGCGTGTCTGTCCAAAAAATAGACTTTTTGACGATTAGCTCGTAAAATCCTCTAGTTTTATGTCTTTTTTTTTTTTTTACCATCATAAAATCCGTAAAACACTCACAATACCTATTGCCTATTGTCCACGGCGAATTAATCGAATTGTCAGCTGTAAAGTTAATATTATATAGCCTGTTAATTTTGCGCGCTCCTGTAACTCATCCATTGTTAGTTTTTTACTGTGCCCTTTATACGATTGCAATATCCAACGACCAATCTTATTGTTTTGTTTTGTCCACAATATCGAAAATATACCGACCGCGTTCATTTTACACTATCAATGGAAGTTTTACGATTGTTCTGCACAGACTTTTTGATATAATATATACATGCACGCATACAGACGTCTCTTGACATATTTTATGATCATTAACATATTCTATCTCCCAATAAAAACCATACAATGCAGTCAATACACACATGAAAGAGGACCCGGATTTTTATTATTTTCAGTCCATTAACTCGTGTAAACATCACAACCACTGGTGGCTTGTACTTTACCGTCAAACTGCAAGAGGTATTCCGG
>NW_026103445.1:0-990 GCF_025091365.1 Daktulosphaira vitifoliae
AAAAGTTTCTATTGTGAATCCCTTACTGTAAGCAGGTAATGGGTCAGATTTAAAAAAAACAATATTGGGGGTTTGTGGTCCCCAACTCTCCTTTATGACTTTGGATAAAGCTAACAAAATTCTAAAAAATAAATCGTTAAAACAATATTTTTAAAAAAAGTTAAAATAAATATAAAACGTCCCCTATGTTTTCACGAAAAAAACAACTAAAGACAACTTTTTTTTCAAAATACAGTATGTTACGTTAGTTTTAATTTAAGATATATTTAAAGGTATCGAGTATTCTTTCAAATGTTATGTTGAAAAAGTTCTCCTTTTCGTACCCGTGTTTTAAGATTTGAACATATGAAAGGAAGCTGTAAGGTAATTGGATAATAGGCACTTGTACATAGTACTTATAAACAAAGTAGTATTGATGTACAATTTTTTCAAAAAGTTATAGCAATATAATATTAAAAATACAAATTTTAAAATCTAAAATTTTACACACAAAAATGGCATGTTTTTGAATATAGTAGCCATTTTTACTACTAAGACAAAACTTGACGACAAATTTAGTTTTTTTAAAATAAAGTATATTACATAATCTTTAATTTTAGATAAAAATGAATCATGAACCATTCAATTATAAGTAAAATAACAACAATTTTGAGACAAAAATTTCAGATGTAATTAAAAATTTAAGGTAATGAAGAAGAGTAGGTGCTGCTATTATTATCACTAGACTTTTTTCAGCCTCACTCCTCATCACACCTACGTATACACATGTTAATAAATTACGAAGTACTATTTCAGAAGTTGTTATCGACTAGCCTTTTTCTTAATTAGATCATTTATTATTTTATAAGCTATTTAAATATGTATGTTTCCAAAAAAAATAAATAAATGTTGATTCTTCTATAACGAATTAGAGATGAACTAAATAAATATTTAATAGTGAATAAATCAAGAATTATATGTAATTAAAAAATACAAAAAAAAAAAAAAATC
>NW_026103446.1:0-990 GCF_025091365.1 Daktulosphaira vitifoliae
GGGGAAACACTGATTTGGTGATGTATTTTATTAAATATAAGTATTAATTATTACATGTATTAAAATGTGATACTACATATGTAATGCAATAATATTTCAAATAATCTAATGTTGATTCAGGTATTAAATACGCAACGTATACGATTTACACTACACGTCATACAGTCAATAAAATTACATACGAAAACAATTCAAATTTTAAATAATATAATTTAATTACACAAAGTCTATGACTGATTTTACTTGTAGAAGATTCTAAACACTATATTTTATTAGAATTATAATTATAACCTGACTTTTTTCATTTTTTTACGTTTGTTGAATAAGTATTTTCTTTTGAGATAACATATTTTATTGAAAGATTGACACCAATATTTCTGAAATATTCCTCTGGCCTGGTCAAAACAAGATTCAAAAATATTTATATCTATGTAAAAAATTTACCATGGCGGAATTGTGATGGCCCAATGTGTCCCGATGCTAACGTCTTGATAAGATGCGGCACAATAATCACCAAGACAAAAATTAAACACTGCAAATATACTCGTAAGTTTCTCTGCGTTGTCTGCCGGCGCGATGTTTGTTAAAACAAAGACATTATCGACGAGACTAATTACCCAATAAGAAAAGCTCACAATAAATTTCTACTGTTAGATAAAAATTTTACGTTGGGTTAGGTTTATTATTATTAAAATAAATTATTAAAAAAAAAAGACCTAATGCTTAAAATATTATTAGATATTTATTTCCATAATATGAAAAATTAAATACTATTATTAAATGAACAAATTCAATTAAATTAAAAGACTTACAATAATAAAATTCACTTTAAAATTTCCAAGTGTTATTATTTAGTTTTAAAGAAAAATGTTCTAAGTCCAAATTAATTTATAAATCGGCTGAATCCCAGAGAGTGTACTATTGATTAGTGTGTCGTAGATTTTGTGCATTTTAAAATCGCTGAAAGAACTGGTTTAGACGAGAAAAAAT
>NW_026103447.1:0-990 GCF_025091365.1 Daktulosphaira vitifoliae
AATTATCGTATCCTCGATTTTTAGTCATTTTTGTGGCTTTTGAGTTAAATATTTTTTAGTTTTTAATTTAATTTTAAATGTCATTAGTAGTTTACAATAATTATAATAGAGTATAACCAAAACGTGATGACCATTCAGGCGTGGACACGTAGAGCCAGTGAGCTTACTGTTGGCATGCAATAATATATACTACTCTGTATATCATATGTTATTGTGTTCACCAAGCCTTCCTGTTAATGTAACCAAAATTCGCGGTTGTGACTAATGTAGTATATATGTTGTTTTTAATAGTTTATTTCATTCTCGGGCCCTTTGTAATGATTTATAATAAAAGTGCTCTTTATTTGTCATTATCAAATATGTTCAATTTATTATATTTGCACACTTCAAAAATGCTACTCAACATTATATAACATAAAGATTTATATTAGAATCCAAATTTATACTCGTTTTAATTTTAAAAATCGTACTATAATAAATGTTTGAAATTCAAATACAAATACTGTATGTGTTTATATGAATGAAACATAATTCAAAAATGTTATTTAAAGAGAAAATTAATAACATGTAAATACCAAAATTTAATTTTCAAAAATACTATTATTATTATTTCAATATTATTTCCACGAATTTTAGATTTTTATTTTTGTTTTATAGAAAATTCACTAGTAATACACTTTTAAAAAACGTAATTTTTCTGTATGTTTGAAATTGTATTTTTTCATTTTATTGTGATAATTATTTTGATTTATCATTTACAATACGTTAGACAATGAGGTTAAAAGTAATTAAAATGTCACAAGTATTTAACTAATAAACTTTTAATACATTATATAAATCCAACATACTGAGATTCACTTGGATAAAATTGTGTATATCACAATTAAGTTTGGTTCAACTAACGTTATCAGTGTATCCCAACTACACCCCGTCTTTATATCTAAAATATGGTAAATTATGTCTTTCTAAATAGTTTTAGGGATTTAGAGG
>NW_026103448.1:0-990 GCF_025091365.1 Daktulosphaira vitifoliae
GGTTAATGGTGAAAACATCGGACGATGTAGCCTCCGAGCTCCTCGAATGCTATGATATACCGCAATCACCGGTGGTATATCATGGGTCCGAGGATCGCGAAGAGGTAACAAAGCATTCGTAATGGCTGTAACGGAAGTGACGCGCATTATTTCCAAATTTTTGCGTAAAACTAACGTTCCCATCCGAATGTCCGTCGAATACGTGCATAGGCACAGGAAGAAAGTGGTATGCAACTTGTGCCGTATAGTATTCAAGGATTCAAATCCTAAAGTCGTAGATCACTGTCTTCTACCGACAGACGTTGTGCAATGCGTGTAACCCGAAAGTGAAAACGGTCAACTTTTTGCCGTGCTTCTTGCACAATCATTCAGGTTACGACGCACATTTCATCGTCACTGAATTAGGGTACGACGACCAAAGGATTTCGGTTATACCGAATTCCGAGGAGAAGTATATTTTGGTCACGAAACATGTGACCAATAATTTCTCCATACGATTCGTCGACACCTTTCGGTTCATGGCCTCCTCCCTGTCCACTTTGGCCGGTAATCTAATGACGCCCGATTTCGTAAAATTCCAGGAGATGGCTAAAGTGTTACACCCGGAAGACATGCTGTTGGTGACGCCTAAGGGCGTATAACTTTACGAGTACACTAATAATTGGGCTAAATTGAACGAAACGGAACTACCACCCCGCGACACTTTCTATAGTCAGTTGAATAAGTCGAATATCGACGATGATGACTATAGACACGCCACGAAGGCGTTTCGGCTGCTCAACGTTCGGTGAGTATAGCGACGTATACCTTAAAATCGACGTGTTGTTATTGGCTGATGTGTTTGAGAACTTCAGCAACATCTTTACTTCAACATACAATTTTGATGTACACCGGGGTGAAGCTGGAGCTCTTAAATGACTACGACATGCTACTGATGATAGAACAGGGCATTCGTGGTGGGCTGGTGCAAGACACTAAGTACTATACAAA
>NW_026103449.1:0-309 GCF_025091365.1 Daktulosphaira vitifoliae
AATAAACACATCCTGGTAAAATTAATACCTTCTCAGCTTCGCATCGAAGCTAAAAAACAATTTATGTGAAATTTCAAATTTAAATGACTTTCTAAAAATGGTGCTTTTTTTGAGAAAATTGGCGTTTTCACCTAAACCATTAAGAAGTTATTATTTTATAGTGATTATCAAATGTAGTATTGTATAGTATATAATCTATGTTTCAACTAAATTTCAAATATTAAAAACAATTTTCTTGGGATTTAGAGGCCTACAAAGTTAGAAATTTTATAAAAAGACACGTATTCTAGGTGCATTGTCTCTGTTGGG
>NW_026103449.1:404-990 GCF_025091365.1 Daktulosphaira vitifoliae
AAAAATTTTTTTTTTAGTTTTTTAGTTATATATCTGCTTAATACACCATAAAAATTTGAAGTTTGAGAAAAAAGTTTAACATGTAAAATTTAGCATTAGGAAATCAGTAAAAATCCGTTCAAAATCATGTAATTTAATGATAGTTTTTTGTTGTTTTCAAACCATGTTTTTGTAATTTTTTTTTTATTACTGTGTATGTAATATATTACAATACAATGTAACTATTATATATTATAATTATTTCATATAAACTTTTCTGTGAGAACTGTGTATAGGTTTTATAGGTTATAATGTGGATATTTTAGCTTCGATGCAAAGCTGAGAAGTTATTAATTTTACTATGATGTGTTTTTCTTTTTGTGTCTGTTACCACTTTTCTCAGCTCTCACCGAACGAATTTTTTTTAACGATACGTCAAAAGTTCACAAATCGTATCTAGTCGAAGAAATTACCATCAAAAATTGAAAATATTTCCCTTGTTCCCCGTAAATGGGGGAAACCTCCAGAAAATTACAAATTTAAAAATCGCTAATTTTTGAAATTTCACATAAATTTTTTTTTTTTATTTTTAATGTTAACTTTAAGT
>NW_026103450.1:0-990 GCF_025091365.1 Daktulosphaira vitifoliae
AATGTAATAAGTGCCTATGCAACACAAGTATGTTGTGATGAAATTGACGAGGAAGTTTTTTGGAGAGAAATAGATGAGGTGATGCAAGGAATCCTGCATTTAGCAGTTTCGTATGATCTTGTTGTGGTTAATACTTATTTTAGAAAGAGGGAAGAACATTATATAACTTATAAGAGTGGGAGTAATAGATAAAAAGTCGATTATTTTATGTGGGAGAGAGAGAGCGTAAAGCGAGTAAAGGATTGTAAAGTTATACCAGACGAGAGTGTAACTACACATCATAGACTGATGGTAATGGAGTTTTCATGTACCAGGAAAAGAATATATAAAAACAGAAGGAACATGGGAAAAAAATTGAAAATCCGTTGGTGAAAATTAAAAAGGGAAAATGAAAAAGAGTTTGCATAGTTGGTTATAAAAGAGGACAGTGTGGAATGTCGATGGAGACATAAATAATGCGTGAAATAGATTTGCTAGTTGTGTTAAGAATATTGCAAAGGAGATTGTTGATGCAAGTAGGAGTAGAATTCCAAAAAACAATGAAATCTGGTGGTGGAATGAGGACGTTCAAATATCATAGAAAGTAAGATAAAGTAATTCAAAGTATGACAGAAGAGCAAAAAAAAAAAAGACTGGATGGAGTATACACGCTTGTGCAAAGAATCCAAGTGTGCAGTAAGTAAGGCAAAGTTTAAGAGGTTTGATGGGTTGTATGAGAGGCTAGAAACAAAGAAAGGCGAGAAAAAAAATCTATAGACTTGCAAAAGTAAGAGAGAAAAGGACTAAAGATTATGAAAAAAAAAATTGAATTAATTGGCCGCAACGGAAATTTGTAACTTTCATGGCACATTGAAAAATTAAAAAGAAAAGGGTCGCCAACCTACTGGGAGACAATGTATTGTCGGACCACAGTAGGATTTTAAAAAAGGAATTAAATTTTGTACATTAAAAAAAAAAAAACAATTTTAAAATAAATAGAAAAGTATTAAA
>NW_026103451.1:0-990 GCF_025091365.1 Daktulosphaira vitifoliae
TTCCCCTTATATAGGGGGCGTTCAAAACTTGAAATATTGTAAAAAACATAGATCTTTTTCAACTGAACTTTTGAAAGTGTTACGGAAATACTGCGTCCTTTAAACATATATACAATTAAAGCTTATTATATGTACTATAAAATAAAAAAAAAAAATTTGTCCCGACGATCTATCTTCTATGTGCAAATGGCTGTCGAAAATTAAAAAAAAATGTAATGATTGCGATAAAAATTACCTTTTATCGGGATGTTTTTTGTGCTTAAAACTGCCATAACTTTTTCAAAAATTAACAAATAAAAATAATATTTTTTTGTATTAAAACCTTAGATATTTCCCTTTCATTTGATATAATTTTTTTTGGAAATCTACCACTTATTCTGTTCACTGGGGGGATTTAAAATAGTAACTTTTTTACAAAAAATAACTTTTTCAACTTAATTTTTGAAAATGTTCCGGAAATACTGCGTCCTTTAAACATATATCAAATTAAAGCTTATTTTATGTACTACAAAATGAAAAAAAAAAATTTGTCCCGACGATCTATCTTCTATACGCAAATGGCTACCGTATTCAAAAATATGCTATTTTAACAAATTTTTTTTTAAAATGAAATACTATCTACAGATTTGCATCGAAGCGTTTCTTATGATAGTGATTTAAATCACTGTCAAATATCATCTATACTTGTCCCATCTATGCCTTGTCTACACTGTGCCTCGACCCCACTGTGCTACCGTTTTTTACATTTTAATCGTAATAGATCACTTAAATAAAAATCATAGTAATCATTTCTAATTAACTTTTGGTGTTAAAAAAGATTCTACAATGGAAATATTTAAAACATAATTAATTTTAATGATTTACTTTGACTAAAAGAACCAAAAAAAACNATAATTAATTTTAATGATTTACTTTGACTAAAAGAACCAAAAAAAACGGTAGCACAGTGGGGTCACGGCATAGTGGAGACATTGCATAGTAGGGTCCAGT
>NW_026103452.1:0-989 GCF_025091365.1 Daktulosphaira vitifoliae
AAGGCCTTAAAAATTTTCAAAAATGGGCTACTAGATCAAAAATTAAGAATTATAATTCTAATAATTTTTTTGTTAAAATGATCACTGAAACCAAAATGTCTAAAAATTATTAATATTATGTATCACATTCGTTGTAGTATCTATAAGGCTAATTAGAATCAGTGTCTTACGTAATTAAATTGATTATAATTGACTATATCAAAGTTTTAATTATATTACAAATTTACCACTGACACTCGTATATAATCACTGAAACGTACTCATAAATTGAAAGTTTCAAATTATAAAGTTACAAATATACAAATTATTATTCTGAAATAAATCTATGAAAGTTATGTTAATCACTGTCAGATATCATGTATACTTGTTTTATATGGCTTCCCCACTATGCTGGGTTTTCCTATTATTTGAATTTTTTTAAAGTAACGCAAAAATAGGGATAGTTACTTTAACCCCAAGTGGTATTGTAGTCATACACAATTGTACGTAGAATTTCACTTAGGACTAGTATAGTGTTGATTTGTATTATATTCAAGGGGTTAAAATAACACCAATTTATAGCGTTAATGAAACTAGAGACGTTAATATTATTGGTTATAATTGAACTTGGATTTAAAATAATATAAATCCGTAAGAATTTTAACCAAAAGACATGATATTTTTATTATACCTTTTTATATTTTTTATATTTAAATGTATCAATATAATGTATTCTGTGCAAAAGTTACGTGTGTAGCCCGGCCAATGCATCACGATTCTTGTCATCACCCACCTCCCTATCCGCTCGACCAACGACACTCAGGTTAGTTGTCTCCAGCACTATTAGCAGCTATGCAGTACGTTCGCATACGGTGGTAACCGTTATTGCATTGATATACTCATTTCATACTTGGGGATAGTATTCCAACTGTATACACACCTAAGGAGTAATGGTGACACGCGGGACTATTATCGGAATTTACGTAAGTGTAAAACAGACAACGTCTGCC
>NW_026103453.1:0-989 GCF_025091365.1 Daktulosphaira vitifoliae
CCAGCTTTGAATTCACCTGATCGTTACAGAGTGCCTTCAAAGCCGCTTGACTATCACTTAAGATAGTTATCTTCCTATTTTGGTATACCAGCAGGTTCTGAGCCCCTACCAGTATCGCCATCACCTCTGCTTGGAAAACAGAGGGTATTGTGCCCAATGACATACTGACATTTATTTGTGGCTTTAAACCCCAAATTTCAGCACCTATCTTTCCTGATTTTTGGATCCATCTGTATATATCACAAATCCTCCTTTTTCAGTCAGGTAGTTAATATTCCATTCTCTACGTGTAGTGAATGGAATATTAACAGAGATGAGGACGATTAGCTCTTACCCTTCTTGCAGAAGTGCATGGAAAAATTCTTCACAGCCTGCAGCTTTGAATCTGCCAAAGGCTTTTATTGCCCATCTTATTCCACTTGGGTTTATTACTCTCCTGGTTAGTTTCCAATCAGTACATGTCACTTGTTTGTCCTGTATATTATGTAACTGTTCTCTGTTGTTAATTTCAGAGCCAGAAAAATATGTATTCATCAAATGTGATAATGTTTCATTTTCATTATTGGTAAACATGCCATCTAGCAGTAGTATTGCCTCGACAGTTTTGTTTGGTCCATTCCTTAGTGATTGCAGAAGTCTAGTTGCTATAGGGAATTTCTGTATATTCCAACAGAACTTTTTCCAACTTTCTCTTTTGGACTTTTTCAATGCACATTTGCACTTCCTTTGGGCTATTTTATAGGATTCCCAGTGATGTTCCAAACCTAATTTCATCGCTTTATTTAAGAGCTCATATGAACTCTTTCTTAATTTAGACGGGTTAGCGTTTCACTAAGCTACACCCTGCCCTGTACCTTTCTTTTCTATTAAAGGGCAGTTTTTCTTGTAAGCCGAAACAATGGAGTCCTGTAGTATATTTACAGCCCTTTCAGTATTCTTCCTCGACCCCAATCTAAACTGTAGGTTATTCAGGTCATGTGAAAGATCTG
>NW_026103454.1:0-989 GCF_025091365.1 Daktulosphaira vitifoliae
TCCAAGAAAATGCACTTTTCGAGTTGCAGCAGCCCATTACGACGGTAGTTTTTTTTTCCAAGAAAATGCACTTTTCGAGTTTGGCAGCCCATTACGACGGTAGTTTTTTCCAAGAAAATGCACTTTTCGAGTTACGGTAGTTTTTTTCCAAGAAAATGCACTTTTCGAGTTTGGCAGCCCATTACGACGGCAGTTTTTTTTCCCAAGAAAATGCACTTTTCGAGTTTCAAAATAAAATCACGCTGGTAGTTTTTCGCTTCCCGGCGTGCGGCGTTTCGCGAGAAGAAAATGTCGGGAAAAACGTAAAAGAAAAATTTAAACGTAAACGTCGTAAACGACGACACGACGACGACGATGACGTTGTTGTTGTTGTTGTTGTTGTTGTTGTTGTTGTTGTTGTTGGTTTTTTTTTTTTCTCTCTTCTCTCTCTTCTCTTCTCTTCTCTCGCGCTTTTAACCGGTCGGTTTTCGTGTTTGAAAACGGATAGAAAAAAAAGTCGCCGCCGACGAGTCGACATCGAGAATATTACCGCCTAAATTTTTTAATTCTAAAACATTAATACCTTCTTGTCACGTATTATATATCATATTATATACATCTCACATGGAATATATATCATATTATATACATCTCGCATGGAATATATATCATATTATATACATCTCGCATGGAATATATATCATATTATATACATGTCACATGGAATATATCATATTATATACATCTCACATATTATATATCATATTATATACATCTCACATGGAATATATATCATATTATATACATCTCGCATGGAATATATATCATATTATATACATGTCACGTGGAATATATATGATATATATTATTATGTCTCACGTGGAATTAATAGCTTCTCGCGTCGAAGCGTATTTTTTTTACAATATAGCATAGATTACACCGCGCGTTGTACGCAAAAAATACGCATATAGATTACACCGCGCGTTGTACGCAAAAAATACGCATATAGA
>NW_026103455.1:0-989 GCF_025091365.1 Daktulosphaira vitifoliae
ACATATATAATAGCTAGTGTACAACAGTGTATATGTTATAACAGATAAATTAATTATTTGTTTGTATACAATTGGCATTAAATATTGATTAAATTAAATTAAATATAATTATATTATTAATTAAATATCAAATATTGATAAATGGAAGATGCGTAAAGCAGAGCATTGTGCATATTACGACACATTTTCGCACTCAAATATAGACTATTATGTGTTGTCTTTACCTTATGAAAAATATATTAATAGTATTTTTATTTACATATAAATGTAAAAACAGTTTATTTGATCTTAAAATTAATCAAAAGTTATTATAATTCTTCAATTACTTTACAGTTTTTTCATAATATAAATAAATATAATAAATACTGTGTTTAATTTCTATATGTAGTATACTTTTTTTGTTCATTTAAAATAATATATTGTTCTTATTAAGTTACTTCGTTATTTTAAATTTACTTATTTCTTTTACTGATATTGTCTATTTAAAATATCTATATTAGTAGTACAAAGTTCAATATAGTGCAATACTGTATTATTATGTTTAAAATATGTTTTTAATAATTAAATATCTTCACACATAATAGGAATAAAGAATTCGTTTTTATACTAAATTAATTAGAGTAGATGGTGTGTTTAGCACAACAATCAGTCACTATCACTAACACCACTGATGTGTTTCCAATGAAACCTATTAAAATACAGTGATATACGCAATAGACATAATAATAGTTACTCTAATTAAATTCGCAATTCTTTTTGTAGCCAGTCACCAAATGATTAGCTCTAAAAACCTGTATTTTCTCTGTTAAAATAGTTATTTTTAATTTATTTTTTGAAAATATTGCTCAGAAAAGAACATAAAAATCCAAAAAAATAAAGATAATTGGATGGGATTGATATCGTTGATAGCTGCCGGTCGTCCAAAACTCGTACATAAGATCACAGCTAAACCGACCGCACGCAAACGATTGCAGCCCTCTCTTATAATA
>NW_026103456.1:0-989 GCF_025091365.1 Daktulosphaira vitifoliae
GTTTTTTTTTTTTTAAATAAATTTATGTTTTTATCGTCTTAGTCGTTTTTTTGCCATCTCTTTTTTGTTTTTTTTTTCGATTCTGAAATACAACGTCAAACGTTAAAATATTTTCATAACAAAATAAGGACGATAATTATTTTCAAAATAATATTTACCTTAAAATACCATTTCGGAAAGAGTGATACGGCAAGTAGAGAGTGCTACACCACTGTCGCTGGATCCGGATTGCACACTGCCCGTGTCACTGACCCATCCAGTTACGTCTACTTCGTCTGGAAAAAAAGAAAAAAAAATGAACACTAAGGAACAAATAGCTGGACAAATAGGAATTTTTAGCCATTGTGTCGTTTTGTGAAAGAAATTAGTCATTTGGCAATCCATTAATCTTTCACCGAAGCAAACACAAAGATGAAGACGCGCGGGCAAGTGGATACAATAATATTGAAGACCAGCAGTGAAAAATAAACCTTGGCGCTGGTGACATTTTCCTAAAGCAATTTATCGGCTCAAACGAAGGAAGCGGTGGTGGTGAAAGACTGCGGCGTTGGCAATTTATTACCGATGCAATGTGTCCTCCCGCTACCTGAATAAATCTTTTTCGTTGGTTAATTGCGTTCGCATTATTTCTACCAACGTCGCCGACACCCCCCTCCCCAACGTAGACGACGACATTTCGTCGTTTACCGTCACAAACAGAGTACACAATTTCTACTCGTATATATATATATATATATATGAAATGATAAGATAATAAAATATTATGACGTCATCACAACGGAGGTGAATTAATGATAACATAGGTATTATAATAACAGGCAGAGTGTTCTCTTAGATTGGAACGTCACCGTTATAAATCACTTACGATGATGTGAAATGATGCTAGATGATAACGTTATAATGAGCAACGTGTTAGTTTTGATTTTTCGCGGAGGGACGAAAAATAACAACAACAATAATGATGACAACGAAATATGTACATCTATATA
>NW_026103457.1:0-989 GCF_025091365.1 Daktulosphaira vitifoliae
ATCAACAAATATCTATTTTCATTTAAAACTTCAATATATACTATTTATAATTATTGCTCAATATTAAGAAATATTATAGATTATAAGTTGTAAAAAAAATATTCATGTATAAAAATTAATAAATTATGTATAAAAACAATATATATATATTGCTTAAACATTTATCTAAATATAGAAAGGGAATTTCAAAATATTTTTAAGAAAAATTAATCATTAAAACTAGAAATATATGTGTCAACTAAAACGCTATAACATGCAATATTACACATGCAGTAGTTAAAATTTAAATAAAAGTAATTTAAAAATTTATTTAAAATACTCTAATGGCACTAAAATAGTAAAAAATAAGCAATTGAATTAACTCAAACTATTCAAATGGCCAATAGATTTTTTAGATAATTGAATAACAATTTTCTTTATGAATTTTAAAACATAATCAAGGACAACAATAAGCTTCTTTAAAATCTTGAAACATAAATAAATATAACAAAAAATAAATTATAGTTTAAAGTAATTATAGAAATTCTACTTTATTTACATATAATGGAAATAGGAAAATTTCTGATGGTTCTGGGGGTTATTATTATTATTATTGTTTTTTTATATAATAATATGTACTTAAAACTACTATATCGGAAGTTGCTCAAAATTGCTCTTTTAATTACAGATAAAATTATAGCCATTTTTCATTTTTTCTTAGTTTAAACTGGTATCGAAAGAAAAATTAAAAATCGTTGTTTATTAGAAGTTGTGCTTTTCAAGTTTTTTTAAGACTCAAACGCCTTTAATCATATATTTACGAAATAAATTTGGCAGTCAATTGTATTCTGATGAGAACTTTGAAAAAAATGTAAAGGGAAAAATTAAAGAATTTTTGTAGTTCGTTGAGTAAAAAATGGAAGGTATCAAATTAGAACATGTCAAAATTTTTAATTAAAAACGAAAACTTGCTTGAATTACATTTTAACTTTCATATTAACGAATAAAAT
>NW_026103458.1:0-989 GCF_025091365.1 Daktulosphaira vitifoliae
AAGAGTTAGAACCACTTAAGATAAAATCCATCATCATTTAAAGATATATTTTATTTCAATTGAACAGGATATTAACACATTTCTAGACATACCTCTGCCCTGTATTGTTAAATTAAATAAGAAATCGTATAAAAAATTTGGCTATAATGTATTTGAATCTAAAAACACGTGACTTAACATTGTTTGCGAAACTTATTATTCTTTTAATTTATATTTTTAACACAAAGTACCAAGTCTATTATCGTGTATAGAGATTATAAATTGACGTTAGGTGAGAAGTCAACTCTGATAAAATAAATGAAAAAAAAAGTACCTATCAACAACAAAGTTTGTGCCCTAATTTAAACTCTAATATTAAACTGCCATTATGTTTTAATTAACAGCAATTGGTATTGCTACGGTTTAAAGCTAACTGATTCGGTTATTGAATACTCATTAGTAGAGCGAAGTGGAGTTTAACTTATGTAATATTTTCATTAATAATTCATGTATAATAAATATATAGGTGGTACACCTATACGTATCATCCATACGTAGAAAACCAACAATTATGACCTTCAACATCTTTTTGGTAGTTCCGAGATAGAAGTCTAACAACCGGCAACTAGTTTCGCATGTTATTAATTGAAGCGTCAAAGTTATTGTATATTATTTTACTGGCTAAAGTTCCTTTTATAGTTCTATTAGAAACTAATAGAAAAAGCGTTAGGCACATAAAAAAACTCTATTAAACCCACGTGAATATATATAATACCAATATAGAAAAACGTTTTTTTTCTCAATTAAAATTAATTAACGTTATATGTTGGAAGAACCTCGTTATTAAAACAAACACAATCGACATCTATAAATATTTCGCGCTGTTTTTCTCATAATAATAATGATTTGAAATAATGAATTTTTCAAACAAGTAAAAGTCATTAACTATAAGCGTCGATTGAATGTTTCGCGTTTAGTACATCAAATTGGAAATACCGCAAAAAAAAAAA
>NW_026103459.1:0-989 GCF_025091365.1 Daktulosphaira vitifoliae
ATCTGGAACGAGTTCATATTTTAGAAAATGAACGGGGAACGGAACGAGTTCCATTTAAAAAGGAACTTTCCCAACACTGTACATAACTAATACACAACTCTACTTTTACAAAAATAAGAGTAAAATCATTTTTTCCTATAAAAATGTACAATTTATAAAATATGCATCAAATAGTGTGTGTGTACACAATATACATACACATTGTATTAAGTACATTGTACACACCATAGTTGTTTAATAAAAATTCTAGTATTTTGTGCTATAATGTTTATTGTTTACTTTGTATCGACAAATAGTTGGGGAATTAGTTAATTTTAAAATTAGAAAACACTTTATTCACCTAACCAAAGTAATTAGATAAACTGTTATCTAACACCAAGATTTTTTGGTATATTCTCAATAGTATAAATAATAGAATCATATATTTAATATAGAATATTATTCTTATTTTTAGTACAGTGGTCCTTCTGAATTTTATTTAAATATTCTTATATTAAGTTATTTCTAATAAAAATACTTGAAAATATTTCAATTTTCAATTTAAATCATTATCTACTTTAGTTTAAGGTATTAAAATCATAGTATTAGTAAATTAGTATTTTGTTCGCATTTTCTTTTGAATTTAAGTCATTCATCATTTTTGGAATTTCAAATCAAAGTTAGTAAGAGTATAATATTTTAAATATGTTCATAAAAATAATTATTTTCTATTATCTAGCTTGTGAATAACTATGGGAAAGTTATCAGTATATGAACGTATACAATTATTGATTTATATTGGATTTGGAGATAAAAAACGTTCAATGAGACAAGCCTGTACACTTTTTAATGAACAAAATTGTCATAGAGCTCCTATTTCAGTTGGTACAGTATTTAAAACCCATAACANTCATAGAGCTCCTATTTCAGTTGGTACAGTATTTAAAACCCATAACAAATTTTGGAACGAAAAGATAGTTACAGATAGGAATAGGTCTGGCCGTCCTACC
>NW_026103460.1:0-989 GCF_025091365.1 Daktulosphaira vitifoliae
GTTTAAAAGGCGACGAGCCGTATATTGACAATCTCTATTACACAATTATTAAGTACAGACACAGGCGAAAGACAAAAAAAACAAATATATATTTCTTTGCAGGTGTAGAATGTTTGTAACTGCGGTGAAATGCACGGTCCTTGTGGACAGTAAAAAGAAACAACGATATCAGTGTCATGAAGATGACTGACTTCACGTATTATTGCGGCGGGTATTCGACACTAGGCATTTATTGGACTTTACACCACGACGATAACGCGTGTGTGTAACGGTCCGGTTTACAATGGATCGGCAGCTATGATGGAGCTGACACGACCGCAGGGTGTCAGTCGGGTGACAACGCCGTGGCCGTGTCAACGACATAAATATTTCCTATTATATTAAAAATTAAAAATTCAAATGACATTTACTATTAAATTAAAAACTCAAACATTTTATTAAATTAAAAATATGTGTTACCATTTAAAAAAACAAAGTTGACCCCCTTCCAAGGCATAAGGGATGAACTTAAAAAGTATTACATAGTTAAAAATTCAAGAATAATGTGTAACTAAANAGGGATGAACTTAAAAAGTATTACATAGTTAAAAATTCAAGAATAATGTGTAACTAAAGATAATGAAAAAAAAAATGTTTAAATTATTATTATACTGCAAGTAATTGAGTGGGTTATGATAAAAAAATCACCCTGTATAGTTATAATATTTAACATTATTTATTATTATACTTATTAAAGCAAAATTATCATGTTCGCTTTCCTTAATCACCCATTTAACAAAACCCTAAATGCCTCATCAATATCGATGATCGGCGGCGTTGAAATAAATCTCGTTGTTGTTGCCTTACCACTAATAAAACACTTTTATTATTATAACAATTCTAAAAAACATTAAATAAACCAATGTTGCACTTAATTATTTAATTGTAAATTAAACGTTTATTTTAATTACAAAATATTATACTAATATTATTGATTTTAACAAGACAAT
>NW_026103461.1:0-989 GCF_025091365.1 Daktulosphaira vitifoliae
CAACTTTAATAATTTCTCAATATTTTTCTCAGTTTCTTTTTCTTTTTTTATTTTTGGTTTATTACATTAACCAGCTATTAGCAGCACTATTAATAATATCATAAAATGCAATAAATTTAAGAAATGTATATCCCACTACTATATAGCTTTAATCTATTCAAAAAATCAGTCTTGCTAAACGGTTTTAAAATTACCCATAAAAAAAAGAAAGACAAATTCAAAATAGATTCTAAACAATATAAGGTTTAAAATACAACTAATCTTAAATATAATATAAAATAATAACTAATCTGCGTACGCAATCATTCCCTTAATACTGTACTTCTAATAACCAGAATTAAATGTTAACCTTACGATACTTAGAATTAGTATTAAATCTAATTTTCAATAACAAAAGTACTTGGCTAAAAATGTGTATAAATATATTAATTCTATAGTATGGAGGTACGGCCAAACCAGAAAAAAAACAATTATCTTATGTGCTATAACATTAAAGTAGCTAAAGCTCGGGGGGCCCAAAATTTAATAATTCTCTATTTTTTCTCGTTTCTTTTCTTTCTTTTTATTTTTGGTTTATTACAAAACCAGTTCTTTCGGCGATTTTAAAAGATACAAAATCTACGACACTCTACACNAAACCAGTTCTTTCGGCGATTTTAAAAGATACAAAATCTACGACACTCTACACAAGATTTCATTCTCCAGGACTTAGTCGACTTTTTAATTAATTTGGACTTAGAATATTTTTCTTTAAAACTAAATGATACTTATAAATTTTAATATGAATTTTGTTTTGGCGAATCTTTTAATTTAATTTGTTCATTAAATAATAATGTTTTATTTTTATTGTTGTGGAAATAAACGTCAAATAATATTTTAAACATTAAACCATTTTTTTAAATTATTTCATTTTAATAATAAATCCAACCCAACTTTAAATTTTATTTAATAATAAAAATATATTGTGAGCTTTTCTTATTGGGTAGCTA
>NW_026103462.1:0-988 GCF_025091365.1 Daktulosphaira vitifoliae
CTTTCTTCACTAGTATTAGGTGGAAAATATACACAACTTAATAAAACTTTTCTATTATTATAATTTAGTAAAACAAATATACAGAGTGATTTTTTTATCATAACCCACTCAATTACTCGCAGAATAATAATAATTCAAACATTTTTTTTTTTATTATCTTAAGTTAGACATTATTCTTGAATTTTTAACTATGTATTACTTTTTAAGTTCATCCCTTATGCCTTGTCAGGGGGTCAACTTTGTTTTTTTAAATGGTAACACGTATTTTTAATTTAATAGTAAATGGCATTTGCATTTTTAATATAACTTAATTCGTTTATTAGATATAATCATTTAAAGTTTCAAATTTTTGAGTTAATATACGAGTATAATAAAGAAGGGATTACAAATCTAGGTAGCTAATTGGTTTTTTATGACATTGCTGTTACAGTCACGAATTGTTTATCATCAATTATAACTATCAATAGATAAACTTTTTGTATTGTCAGTTAGTGTATTTATAAACTCACAACAATGTACTTTACTGCCATTGATAATAACAATGTTGTGTACCTGCTAATATCGATGTCATAAAAAACCAATTAGCTATCTGTATTTGTAATCCCTTCTGTATTATACACGTATATTAACTCAAAAATTTGAAACTTTAAATGATTATATCTAATAAACGAATTAAGTTATATTAAAAATTCAAATGCCATTTACTATTAAATTAAAAACTCAAACATTTTATTAAATTAAAAATATGTGTTACCATTTAAAAAAACAAAGTTGACCCCCCTCCAAGGCATAAGGGATGAACTTAAAAAGTATTACATAGTTAAAAANGACCCCCTTACAAGGCAGAAGGTGTGAACTTAAAAAGTATTATATAGTTAAAAATTGAAAAATAATGTGTAACTAAAGCTAATAATAAAAAAAAAATGTTTAAATTATTATTATTCTGCAAGTAATTGAGTGGGTTATGATAATAAAATCACTCTGTATA
>NW_026103463.1:0-988 GCF_025091365.1 Daktulosphaira vitifoliae
ACACGGTCTTTTCAGTTCTATTCACTTTAATATCATTCATATTGAGATCTATGTCACTTGTAATGATTTTTTTAAAACTATCTATGTCTATTTTGGTTGATTTTTCATTAGAATCCTGATTTTTAATTTTTGATAATACATTTTTTAGAAAAACGAGTACAGGATTATTATTGCTACATTTCAAATTTTCTAGTGTAATAGCCATACAAGTTATTAATGGCTGGAACTTCTCATAACTTTCAATTAAATTTTTTATATTGCTTTCATAATTTTTCGATTTTTCTTTATCACAATTATTTAAACTTTCCTGATAAAGTCCATGAAAATCAAGTAACATATTTCTGTAAATAGCACTTACTATTTTTGAAACAGACATCTTTTTCGTGTCCAAGTCCGCTTTAGAGATATGTTTAGTAGAAGAAAAAGCTGTAACTTTTTTTCTTGCTCGTTCGCCCTCGAAAAAAATAGAAGTTATATTATTCCATATTTTAGTTTCAAAAATTAAATTAAGTTCAGCAACTTCGTCAGGATTTGCTTCTGTCTCTAGTTCGCGTTCTGGTTTTGGTTTTAGATTTTTAAATTTCCAACAACCAATAGTAAAACAATATTGTATTAATACAAAGAAGCACATTAATTTTGTGAAAAACATAATAAATATTATTAATTGAACATAAACAAGTAACTTACTTGTATAAGCCTTATAGTATTATTTCTTTGAATTTATATATTTAGTCTATTTACATATATACATGTATATCTGTTTGTTTTATTATAATTTATTCGTTATTATTTAGGTCATGAAAGTATTTTTGTGTTAAAAGTTTATATGTTCATTATAGAAAATAAAAGTAAAATTATTGTTAACGCCACGTAATGGTTCGTGTGTTATTTTATTTCTGTTATTATAATTAGCGGACTGTATAATATAAAATGAAATTCTCAACAATATAATTTTATGTAATTAATATTAAAATGATTTATTAATTCA
>NW_026103464.1:0-988 GCF_025091365.1 Daktulosphaira vitifoliae
AAATGGTCACGACATCATATAAACTTATGAGTACTTGCGGCTACATTTTCATTAGTTACTTACAATTTGCGTATACTTTTTACATAAACTGGTTATTAGGGCCGTCTTGTACCGGAAACCAGACACCACCAATGTAAAAGTCGCAAGATAATATCTGTTGGCACCCTAAAGTTTAAACCCGAGTTCCCGTGCGCTGAAACATATGTTTCTACTTACTAGGCCAGGTCTACACCTTCTAAAATGTATATATTTTTCATATTTTCTTCATATGTGTCATCTCAATATGTTTTTAGTGTGTCTTTAAAATATTTAAGTAACCGTATATATAAAATTGATGGTTTTCAACTCCAAATTATTTTTATAGAGTTATATGGATATTTCAATATTAGTCATAAATTATATATAGTTGCTGTTGAAATTTTTTTTTTTTTAATCTCATAGTACATAAAGTAAACTTTATTTTAACACATCTATTTAGGACACAGTATTTCTGGTATATTTTCAAAAGTTAAGTTGAAAAAGTTGAATTTTATAAAAAAGTTGCTATTTTGAAACACCTCTTGTGGGTAGGTAATGGTTCAGATTTTCAAAAAAAATATAACAAATTAAATGGAAATACATAAGGTTTCAATATAAAAAAAAATTATTTTGATTTGTTCATTTTAAATAAGTTCTGACAATTTTTAGAAGAAAAAATATCGAATTTCACCGATTATGAACATCGTAATTTTTAGAGGATTTTCACTATTTACGGGGAACGAAGAAAAAAATTTCAATTTTTTTGTATAATATCTTCAACTACAAACGATTTGTGATCTTTTAATGAAAATAAATAAACATATCATTTTAAAATTAATATATTCTCAGCTTTGATGCGAAGGTAATAATATGTATTATTAAAAGTAATATTTATATATTACCGAATTTTTTTTATATATAATCACTAAAATCCACCAAAAAATCGTAACCCGCTATTTAGCTTAGTAAC
>NW_026103465.1:0-988 GCF_025091365.1 Daktulosphaira vitifoliae
CAGAGAGGATGAGTAAGATTAAGGACGTAAAAAGCGAAAGTGGATTTTCGGACGATTCTAAATATTCAAAAATATTAGTGAGCTTCTTTAAAATTATTTATATTTGTCGTCGTAACCACAACTGTTGTATATTTTTGCTTAGAAAAGCGTGAAAAATCGCTTGACGTCCAAAACGAGCACTAACGTGTCAATTGATCCGAAAGACTCCGTGGAAAAATCTGCAGTTGACACTGCGTGGAAACATAAGTTTCCCGAGCGTCAATCTAATGTACGTTCAAACAAAGATACGATGATATCACAGCGGGAGTCGCACAACCGTTCTGGTAGTAGAGGTTGGTGGTCACGTGTGTAGCCGTCTAAATAGATTGATATATCGGCTTATGCTTTATAAATAGTTGATTTTTTTTTATGATTTAATGTACATCAATACAAGGCCAGATTAAAAGTGAATAGAAAATTAAATCGATTTATTTTTTATTATAAAGTAATTATATAATGTTGTGTACTAAAAGATGAATATGATATCAAATCATTTGAGTTCACTTAAAGTGATTTAAGCAAATACCTTATTACAATAATATTCTATTATGAAAAGAAAATAATCATTAGTCATTAAATTCGTATTGAAGTATGATACCCTTAACATGCAGTCAGATCGGGAAAAATAGTAGGCATAAAAACGAGTTTTTTCAATAAAATATTCAGCATTTTCAGCGTTCGTTACAAAAAAAAAAAACTTAAGATCAAAGAATAGTTTTATGATATGAAAGGTGAAAAAAAAGAATTTGCAGTTTTTAGCTGTTAGTAAAATTGAAAACTGCAAGACTAAACGTGAAATGTGTCTCAACAATTTCATCGGTGCTGACAAATCGGAATTCGAGATGAACCTAAAAGAGAAGACCCCCCTAAGAGAGAGATTAAATACCGACATGGCTGACATTTGTCTTTTTAAATTCAACACGTTTCTCATAATCAAACCACTTTTTTT
>NW_026103466.1:0-988 GCF_025091365.1 Daktulosphaira vitifoliae
AATTCTAAATAATGACATATAATATAATAAATCGGACAAGCAAATTATCTAATATTAGCTAACCTTAGTGGATTCCTCTACTTCAGCTACTCTTAATTGTTTTTCTATCCCAAATGAATGTAAAAAGTTACCACCAAACACTAGTGAGTCTTTTGGTGTATAAACAGCATGTATCCAACCAGTAGGTATAAAGAATGTATCACCTGCACTTAATGATACACGACCACATTGTTCAACAGTGTCGCCAAAAAATATATCTCCCTGTTTTCCAGATAATATCCACTGCTCATATAATTTCATATTTTGTTCTGTAGGTGGTATAAGCCAAAAAACCTAAAAATAATATTAAAATTATTTATAATTTGCAAATATTAATTTTGATAAAAATGTATACCTTTGCACCACGTAAAATATGATACCATACAGATGTACCACCAAAATCAATATGAAAATCAGTATAACAACCTTTAACAGACATTAAGCAATATTTTTGTACTTTAGGATACATCATCTCATCTAATACATTTGTTGATTCTGTTTGACTTTCTTTTAAATGTTTAGGCCATACACAATCCACCCAATCTAACTCTCGAACCTATAAAAAAATATATATTTTTTTTATATACAATCAAATAAGATAATAGGTTAGTTTAAAAAACATACAATATTTGGACGTTTAATGTAATTTTCTAGTTTTGTATGACTAAATTCTAGAGAAATGACATTTAATAATTTATCTTTTTCTGGATCTTCATAATATTTTGTCCATTCTTTCATTGTCATTTCAAAATTTTTTTGAGTGTTAACATCCATAACATCTAATAATCTTCTGGATCCTATTTAAAAATAGGGCTTATTGAATTTTATAATTGAAAAGTAAATATGTATTTGCATGTAATGTTCAAACTTTTATCAATAATTAAATTAACACAACACAAATTAAGTTCTATAAATGACTTTCAATAATAAGTTTTGAATACAAAATATT
>NW_026103467.1:0-988 GCF_025091365.1 Daktulosphaira vitifoliae
TATAAACAAACTAAATTAAAGAAAATACAAGATAATTTAAGTTGAAAAATGAATGACTGTCACTAAAACGAAACTGATAACGGATAATTAAGAGAATAACTGGTCGATAACTACTTTTGATCCATTATTTTGGAATTTATTAACATTATTTAATATGTATAGTGGAGGAAGAGCGCAGTAAAGTAATGCGTAACGATAAAAAAATAATAGTAGTCATTAAAAAAATACATACTTTTGTAAGGTTTAAGGGATTATTAAAGAAAATATTAATAATAATAATAATTATAAATTCAGAAATATAAGGAATTAAAAATACCATAAAGAATTTCCTTAACATAGTTATTATTTTAAAAATAAATCGAGTTGCTAATATTACAAGAATCACTGTATATATGTTAATACAATGTTTAGAAACATATTTTTTATATTTTTGTTACTCAATAAATATTTTTCTAAATTTGTTCATCCATTAAAATTTCTGAAAAAATAAATCTCTAAAAAAATGGATATTTTAAAATTAAAAATAAAAGTATTTGTTTTATTAAAAACAAATAATAAAAAATATGTTTTCAATGTATTTTAAGAATGTATAAATTGTTTTAAAAAAAATTCCTGTAAGATAATAATTTTATTTTAAAAGAGGTTTCAATGAGATTTGTTCTATCTGGTGTATTCTAAACATTCTAAATGTTAGGGTTATTTAAATTGTCAGTATTAAAGTTTTATAACTCAAATAGTTTTTTTAAGTTTCAGGAGATACATATAGGCAACTTAAACGTTATGAAACCATAGTCTTAGCCTAACCGAAAATATGCTGGTTGTCGAATTAAAATAAAAATCTGTAACAAGGATGCAATTTTTTTACATACTACGCAAACGTAATCAGATGTTCTACTTTGAAAAATTATACACCCAGAGAAAAACCTCGATCTATATAATAAATTCATTGTTCAACTTGATAAATATATCATTACTATTGAATCAATGA
>NW_026103468.1:0-988 GCF_025091365.1 Daktulosphaira vitifoliae
GTCACTAATTGAAAAGAATAGATATCCTCCAATTCCAGACAAATTTGCAGAAGAATATAATAAAATATTATGTGCAATTTTACATTTTGACGAAGAACAAATCGGAATAATCAATAAATCTGTATTCACTATTGAGACTACCAACGTTCTTGATGAAAATAGTAAAAAAATTGTGTTGAGCTATTTTGTAAACCAGATTTTTAATTATGTAGGTGAATATTAAATTTTATTAAAATGTTTTCAACTACATAACTTAACTATATTCATTTAATTTCAGAACATTTAATCCGAATAAGAAATGAAATAAATTTAAAAAATAATAAAGTTATAGAATTTCAGAACATTAAACAACTTTTTAAAATATCATACTATTACTAAAATAAATTTTTATATTTCTTTATAAAATAATTAACAAAAATCCAGCAAAGGGGTCATGGCATAGTTGGAACAAGTAATAATGATATCTAACAGTGATTATAATAATATTTGATGCAATTCTATAATTAGTTTTAGACTTTTTAGTGTCAACTTTTAGAAGAAATTATTGGATTATTCCTAAAGATACATCAACTCGTACTTTCTTAATTATATCCTGATGCTAGTTAAATATTTATAGTTAAGAATTACTAGTTTATAAATATAAAACATGGCGAATTGCATATTGTATAAATTAAATTTATTATGAAATTTGTATTCAACATTTTCTTATTGTAATTGTTTTTTTAATTTTTCCGTGGAAATTATAATTTATAAAAAATTAAAAAGTTTTCGTTTATTTCGTTATTTTTAATGTAAATGTGTATCAAATTGTAAATATGGATTTATGAAAAATTTACTTTCTTAATTGAATTATTCTGATCTTTGTTAGTTAATTATTATTTCAGTCATGAAATTGAAATTATCATTTATTTTTTCCCCTCCTTTAAATATATTTATTCTAATGATATTAAAGTTGCAAAAATTCTTCACAAAATATTGTTCAAATCTA
>NW_026103469.1:0-988 GCF_025091365.1 Daktulosphaira vitifoliae
TGTAAAAATTAATATTAAATTGTAAATATTTTAATTTATGTATTATATAATTTGCATGGCTACATATTTACTCAAAGTGTTGATTTATATTTTACTCGTGATTTAATCAAACAATAAAATAAAATGTCTAAATAATATATATTTAATTTAAAACGGCATTAATATAGTTTATATTAAAAAACAGAATTTATCAATAAATGTTGAACAATAATTATAATTATTGATCAATTTTTTGACAATTGATTATAATCAATAATAAGGTTAGATTAATTAATTATTAAATATAAAAATTTTAATTTTTAAAATTTATACTTTACAAATGAAAGCTCTGTCATAATTATTAAAGATAATTAATGTTGTTAGTAACATTAATGTCGCTCACGTATGAATCCAACGTGTATTCAGTGTTTATTAGTAAATTAATATTATTTAAAATATCCATTACTTCTACTTTTTGTTTTACTCCCGGATTAAGTATATATTGAAAATGACTCTGTCCTAATAGCNTAAGTATATATTGAAAATGACTCTGTCCTAATAGCAACAAAAATTCTTTAATATAATAGGAAATTTTGTGTACATCTATTTTTTTTGTCGACTTCAAAAAATTTAATTTTTTAAATATGTTCAAAGTTTTTTGTTTCTTTTTGATCAATTGAGGTTGTAATGGTGGCAATGTAAAGTCTAGTATATTCAAAAAGTGGTTGATCATAACTTCAAGTTTTATTGAAATCTCCTCTGTGTTACAAACCTCTAATTTAAAAATATATTCTTGCAGTGCCTTATAATGAGGATTATTAACTTCTTTTAAACAATTTTTCATGGCTTCAAAAGCATTCAAAATTTTATTTCTAACTTCTATTATTATTGCAGCACATTCAATAGCTATGTAACCACATTTCACAATTAAAAAAGCATATATATATGTTCGTATTTTTAAGGAACACTGATATCCATTATAAGCGTCCTTAATTTTTAATTCTATGTT
>NW_026103470.1:0-987 GCF_025091365.1 Daktulosphaira vitifoliae
ATATATATATTATTGTGAGCTACACAATTCTTTTACAACAAGGTTTTTAATGTAAAGTGGAATTGCCGTTTATTCTATTTGTTCAACGAATTCTGCATTGCACTTGTGTACACTTAACGTTTTAATATTGTTCCGACTTGAACATTTTCACAACGTCATCTTATCCGGACCTCCGTTTTGTTGATCACGTTTTAGTGTAGTTATATAGGGTGTTCAGTAAATAAGGAAAAGGGCTTATATTGTTCTCACTGTTTGTTACAATTGACCTGTTTCCTTATTTTTGAACACTCTGTATGAAAGTGTTTAGCACTTAATCTGTACGACAGGTTTACCGGTTTTTCCATCTCCGCGAGTCTTGGCCAATTCGATTACTTTAATTGACAACATAAACAGAACATATTTTGTTGTGTCCACCCGTAAAATAAAATTAACGTTTGCCCTTCAATTTTTCTCGAGTATCACAAAGAAAACTAATTTCATTGGACCATCTAAGAACACCAGACTTGAAAACGATGGTTTGAAGTGTAGGAATGGCCGAAATGTTGTGCAATTAATCGAAATCTTCTAAACTCTGAAAATGACAATTAATCTAAAAATGCTACGGGTAATTATGTGTATTGTACTAAAAGACAACCGCAAAAGCCGTCATTCTTCTTCAGTTTTTATCCAGACCATTTATTATTGACATAAGAAAAGACAGTGATAAATTACATAACCGTAATAGAATTGATTTATATTTATAAGGCGACTGGACGTTCGATGTTTATAAGCAATGGGATTACGTCTACCTTTCCCGTAAAATGTAACGAAATTTGTCCTTTAATCCTTTTAAGTCTCTGCCGGGTTGGCGCGGGGTTGAAACTTTACCCTGCGGGGTCCTTTTTACGTCGGATCGCGTGTCAAACGAATCTCGTTACCGTCAGTAATTGCCGCCGGTTTGGGAAACTTCTTCGCGAATGTATACATATATATATATATATATATATT
>NW_026103471.1:0-987 GCF_025091365.1 Daktulosphaira vitifoliae
AATTATTACATAATCGATACAGAATTATAAGTTTGATTAATCATTTTGTTGTTATTATAACTCAATAAGTAGTGTTTTTAACAAAAAGAACTATTTAATAAGCGCGAGTTAATCAACGTTTTTTTTTTAATACTGTGCTCGTAAAATATCTTTAAATTTTTTAATATATGATTGACACGACGGTTCGCTATTTTTACTGAGCTCGTCGACAAATATTTTCTGTCCCATAATGTATTTACGGCCGTAAGTAGTTTCCACTAGGATACATAACAATTGAAGCGCAAACTCTTTCAAAGCTCGACCTTTCATACTTGGTGCCAGTGCAAATGTCACGAGTAAATTCATTGTATTACTTTCGGCTAAAAAAATCTTTGATTCCAGCACTGTTGCCGCCCTCAACATACACATCACACAGTTAAGGACCACTTCGTAACTATGAGATCTCATGCCGCATTTCAGATATTCGAGAATACCACGGCTTGCTAGCCAATCGCCATCAAAAGTTTCAGCCAAAATCTTCGTTACCTCGGTCTTTTGATTCATCGACAGGAATAGTTGTAAATCTCTTTGTGTGATTTTCTTTCGGACTGAATCGTTGGTGGCCATTAGACGACTTATGGTTCTCAACAACAGCGGTATGATCCTACTATCTTGTTCCTCGTACACTCTCTGCAGCACTCGCTCCAAAAACCCACACTCGGCCATGGCTTCATTTCCGACCCTCTGATCCGCTAATGCCAACGCAGACGCTGCACAGTGGAACCGAACTCGATAATCTTCATCCGACAATCCTTTCAGCATCATCTCCACCAAGTTTACATTCATCATTATAGTGACTTTGCCCAACGGCTGACCGCTTAGTATTTTAATTACTATACAACATCGTTGACGAATGAATGGCTCCTTGTGACGCATGAGCGTCACGAATGCGTCCAACACTCTTAACCTGTTTAAATTAAAACAAAACATTATTTACTTTCGTTAAAA
>NW_026103472.1:0-987 GCF_025091365.1 Daktulosphaira vitifoliae
AAATTAAATCCAAAAGAATATAAATGTTGATAAAGCATTTTTTTTTTTTTTTTGATACAGCTGGTATAAAATAATTTTATACGCGTGTATCATACCGTATAATACACATGTATAATACCGACTCACATCTCTAATTATTTGAAGTTCGGCTTCATTCCATCATTGCCGGACAAAAACCTACCTATGTGTCTTTTATGTAATAAAGTTTTAAGCAACGACGCTATGAAACCGTCTAAACTAGAAGATCATCTGAAAAGATGTCACCCTGAAAAAACACGTAAAGATTTAACATACTTTCAAACACTGAAAGAAAAATTTCAGAAGAGACCCACTCTGGATGGTATGTTTGCTGCCACGTCAAAAAAAGACGATGATGGCTTGCGGGCGTCTTACAATATCTCACTGCTCATAGCAAAATCAGGTAAGCCTTATACTATCGGGGAACAACTAATTTTGCCAGCCATTGAAGAGGTCTTAAAAACTGTTTTACACAGTTCTAAATGTGATATACTCAAAAAAATTCCTTTGAGCAACAATACAGTTCAAAGACGTATTGATGAAATGAGTCATGATGTTGAAAGTTACTTGTTTAATTATTTGCAAACAACCTATTTCTCAATACAACTAGATGAATCAACTTTGCCTGGTAATGAAGCACTATTATTAGCATATGTTCGTTTTGTTATGAACCAAGAAATCCATGAAGAACTGCTCTTCGCAAGAACTTTGACTACAGATACAAAAAGTGAATCCATATTCAATGTTTTTGAAAGATTATTTCACGGAAAAAGCGATTCCTTTAACAAATATAATATCAGTAGCAACAGATGGAGCACTTGCCATGGTTGGGCGCTATCGTGGTTTTTCAAGTCATTTAAAACAATATGTACCCGAGCTTTTACAATACACTGCGTCATCCATCGACAACATTTAGTTGCTAAAAATCTAAGTGCCAGATTACATCAATCTCTTCAATTAATCATAAAC
>NW_026103473.1:0-987 GCF_025091365.1 Daktulosphaira vitifoliae
GTTATTTAAAATACAGATTATACATTTTTCATTAATAATTAGAAGATGCGTAATGCATAGCATTGAGCATATTACGACAATTATGTCGAGAATGATTATGAATATTTTGATTCCGGATATGAATCTTAATTGAATTGATATGAATGGTTCTTAATGATTCTGACAATACGGAAATTAATATTCCCATTCAACCATTTGAAAGTTATGTATCACAGATGTTGGTCAATGATGATTGGAATATAAGCAGTTTAGATTCGGAAAAATCTGACAATGACTTCAGCAGAATTTCACATACTGAAAATCTCATAAACGTTGAAAATGAAAATATTATGGTTATTGATGAATTCAATGAGCCAATTATTGAAGATTATTTAAAGTCGTATAACTTAAATATTTTAAATACGATGGCAAATATTTTTGAATTTTTATTTTAAATGTTTATTTATAAAGTACTTTCATTAATACATTCCAATGCCATTATTATTTTTTTTAATTTAATAAAACTTTTATGATTTATTCAGTTTTAAATTTTATTAAGCAATTTTTTGCTTATCAAATGATAAAAATATTTTTATCTATTTACGTGTAATCAGTTCTGTTATAATTTTTTTTTTATCAAAAGTATTTATTTTTGTTAATATCTGAAATGTTTTTTAAGCAATACATTTTTGTTCCATATATTTCTTTTTAAATTATTGACCTTTTCAGTGAGTTATATGTATTTGACAAATTTTTGCTGTACTTTGTTATATCTTAATTAAATATGTTTCANTAGTGAGTTATATGTATTTGACAAATTTTTGATGTACTTTGTTATATCTTAATTAAATATGTTTCATTTAAAATCTATTTTTTTATTATTTTAAGATTAACTTTATTTTTTGGTTTGCAATTTATATGCTAAAAATATTTATAATTAAAATTAGCCACGAGTGATCAATTTCAATTATATGTTGTTAATATATTATAATTTTATTATTAATAATT
>NW_026103474.1:0-987 GCF_025091365.1 Daktulosphaira vitifoliae
ATTGTTAAACACGTTAGCCATAGAAGTAACGAAGTATACAACTACTTTATAATTTTTTATAATTTATTCAAAAAAATTAAAATTTTAAATTATTGAATATCAATTTCATACTAAATTTAATTACTATATTAGGCATTTATTTATTATACTTATAAATCAAAGAACTTCTTATTAGGAATAATGAAAGAAATATGATTTGATGTTGCTTCTGAAATAAAATTTCTTTAGAATTAAACATTAATACTTCCATTCGATGTACATCTGTACAAAATTTGCATGGAAGCGTCTCTTATAATAGAGGTTTTTATCACTAGATAACATGCAATGATTTTTATTTATTTTTCAAATACATCTATAAAACTTTTACTAAGCTTTATATACCTAATAATTTTTAAACTACCTTAAACAGTCTTTTTTTTGAAGAAAAAAATTCCTCTTCAATTACGTTATAATTAAAATTTTTATTAATTTTTTATAAACCAACATAAATTAAAATAGTCATTAAAGAAACTCATTATATGGTATACAGTAATACGTTTTACATTTATTGGCATCTTTATCGGTATGCTTCTAACGTAATAAAGAGTATTTATAAAAATAAAATATTGAGTGAAAGTAAGTATAAATGAAAACATTCAGTAAAAAATTGATTATTAAATATTCATGATAATTATAACATAAATATTATATACTACGATCTATATTATAATAACAGANAATATTCATGATAATTATAACATAAATATTATATACTACGATCTATATTATAATAACAGAGTAATAATTGAATATAAACAAATATTTAGGTAGTATTTTTTATTTATTTATCAATCCAATTATTATAAATAGTAAATACCAATAAAACTTATTTAATGAATATTATTTTCACTCTGGAGGATGCAAATAATAGCATGAAAAATTATGATAGATTTAGACTATAAAATGATATCAGGAGAGAGGATGAGTATTTATGAAGAAATAATAATT
>NW_026103475.1:0-987 GCF_025091365.1 Daktulosphaira vitifoliae
ATTATTTCTCATAAAAAAATTTTATTGATACATACACTTTTCAAAAAGTTATAGCATTATAAAATTAAAAATGTAAAATATGAAATATAAGATATATATTATATATATAATATATATATCTTAAAGTGTATCTTTTAAAGTGTCAGACTTTCCGGAACACTTTCAAAAGTTAATTTATTGTGAAAAAGTTGTCATTTTGAATCCCTCTCTGTGGACAGGTTAAGTGTCAGATTTACAAAAAAATATACCAAAAGATAGGTAAAGACATTATGCATCTATAAAAAAAATATATTGATTTGTTTACTTTTAAAAAAGTTATGGCAGTTTAAGTAAAAAAATTTGAAAAAATTTCTAAAATTAGTGATTTTTAAATTTATAATTTTTTTGGAGATTTCACCTATTTACGGGGAACGAGGGAAATTTTTTCAATTTTTGAGGGTAATGTCTTTGACTAGATACAATTTGTGATCTTTTGACGTATCGTTGAAAGAAATCAGTCCAGTGAGAGCTGAGAAAAAGTGGTAACAAACACAAAAAAAAATAAATAAAAACACATCATAGTATTACCAATACCTTCTCAGCTTCGCATCGAAGCTAAAAGTAAAATATAAAATCTNACAAAAAAAAATAAATAAAAACACATCATAGTATTACCAATACCTTCTCAGCTTCGCATCGAAGCTAAAAGTAAAATATAAAATCTAGAATTTTAACACAAATATAGCATGCGGTAGCCATTTTCACCACGAAGACAAATGAGTTCGACATTTTTTTTCCATAATTAAATATACAGGATGATTTTTTTATCATAACTCACTCAATTACTTACAGAATAATAATAATTTAAAATTTTTTTATATGTAAAAGTATTACATATTTAAAAATTCAAGAATAATGTGTAACTCAAGATAATGAAAAAAAAAATTTTTTAAATTATTATTATTCTGCAAGTAAGTGAATTTTAAATTTTAGAAGGCTAAGAAGTTG
>NW_026103476.1:0-987 GCF_025091365.1 Daktulosphaira vitifoliae
TTTTTATTTTATAGTTCATAGAGTAAGCTTTAATTTGATATAAGTTTAAAGGACGCAGTATTTCCGGAACATTTTCAAAAACTAAGTTGAAAAATTTAGTTTTTGTAAAAAAGTTGCTATTTTAAATCCCCCCAATGAGCAGGTTAAGTGTTAGATTTTCAAAAAAATTATATCAAATAAAAGGAAAATATCTTAGGTTTTAGTATAAAAAAAAATTATGTTGATTTGTTTAATTTTGAAAAACTTATGGAAGTTTTAAGAAAAAAAAAGATAAAAATTACAGATAACTTAATATGTAATTTTTTTTGGATATTTCCCCCATTTGCGGGAAACAAGGGAAAATTTTTCAATTTTTAAGGATAATGTCTTCAACTAGATACGATTTGTGATCTTTTGACAAAGTTTCTAAACTTAATTTAAGAATTTAAGTTAGGAAATTTGTTTTAAGCAAAGCTTCCTACAATTTACAATATTAATGTGTATTACCGTTACAAAAATGGTCAATAATATGACAACGACAATGTTGAACAGGAATATTAAAATAACAATTTTAGTTTAAGAATGGCGAAAAGTATCGAAAACGTAAACTTCGACAAGTGGACAGCTAAGCGATCCAAAAAAAGAGAGTAATTTTTCAAACGCATAACCGCTACCCCGACAGATTAACTTGACTAGTAATAAGATTGGTATGACTTAAAATGGTATAAAATGGGGTGACCAATCAGTGTAACTACGAATTAAAGATAGACTTTGCTAGGCGCTAACATTATGGTTTTTATAAAATATTACATTTTGTAAAAGCTTTTTTGTATAAATTATCTCCAAAATATTTTATGAAATATTCTTTGAGTTCTAATAAAATTATTATGTTATACAACTTATGATATAATAATTATTANATTATCTCCAAAATATTTTATGAAATATTCTTTGAGTTCTAATAAAATTATTATGTTATACAACTTATGATATAATAATTATTATTGA
>NW_026103477.1:0-987 GCF_025091365.1 Daktulosphaira vitifoliae
AATTTTGTATATGAGACATGTATGCACAAATATTTATCCACTTTGACTAGATTTTAGATTCAAGGAATTTTTTTTTTTGACTATTTTATTTAATCTATTTATTAATATTTCAAAACTAAAAATATGTGCGAGTGGACGAAAAAATTATTTTTGCTGTCTGAAAAATATAAAATGATTAATTATTGTTGATTGGACATCAACCCTACAACACTTTCTCGGCACAACTTTACGCATATTTATGTTTTTATTAAACGTGTGGCGATACAATTATTGAGTTACAGTTTAACACTTATCTGTTATTTTTCTAGGTAAACGATTCATAAAAATCTGTGAAGGTAATTTCAAGGTTGAATAGTCACCGGCAATAAGGTTTGATTCTACAAGAAAATATGCGTATTGAAGAGGATCTCTGTACCAAACATTAACAGATCTAGTTTTTGCATAACGCATTGCGTACAATGACATAATATTACATAGTATGTATACCGTTTTTTACCCGACGGTCATCGATTCAGTTTGAAAGGACGACAAATTTACTGCTCAGTAGGGGATTCGTGACAATTATTCGTGTCCGCTACTTGTCCGGCCTAGACGAACGGTCTACGACCCGGACGCATCTTATAGGAATGTCATTTTGCTCTTTCCAGCAGAGAAAACCTCAACGATTGTAGTGACCATGTTATATTGTTGTTCACGCAGTTTATTTTGGTAATTTGAAAATTGCACCGTTAAAACGCATCGTCGTACAAACTACACATCGATGTTATGAGATAAACGACATCTTTCAGAGTAAACGATNACAAACTACACATCGATGTTATGAGATAAACGACATCTTTCAGAGTAAACGATATTGAAATCGTTTGTTTAAGTGTAAACATCTCGAACGTCGGTTCTTAAGCTGGAAGACATTTTCCTAATTAAAATTTATCTTTTTATTTCTTTTGTGCGTCCAAAATCATTTCCAATGTCGACAACACGCTCTGT
>NW_026103478.1:0-986 GCF_025091365.1 Daktulosphaira vitifoliae
CCCCCCCCAAAATGATCAAATATACCAAAGTCTTTTATTCTTATTAATATGTATAAATAGCAAAATGTTTTATTACTCAAGGAATTGTTCCCATGTTTCTGGTAGATTTTGATCATTAGGATCATGAAATCCTAAAGTTCTAAAATTGCTTTGAACAAAACGCATATTTATATATTCCATAACATTTTTATTAGTCACTTTTTGTTTAGTAATGTAAGAACTCTGAAAAATAATATAAAAAACACATAACTCTTTTATTTCAATAAAATATGTTATACATTTTGTTACTTTAGGTGAAAAAATGTATAAAAAAAGTAGTTGATTATAATTAAGTAAAAAAATTGTAGAATTTCATTCACAATCAAAATTTCATTTGAAAACTAGTAAAAAATAGTGTTCTAAGACTTTAATAAAACTGAGTAAAAAAGTATACAATTATTAGGTTTTTTTAATAGGAAAAAAAACAATACAATTAGGACTTGGTAAAATGGAGACCAGTAGATTAAAGGCTTATAAGGATTTAAGCGACTAATGACACGCTTAGATGATAATTTTTTGAAAAATATTTGATGTATTCACCTTTTTTATCACTGAAATTTTAGAATAAATTTTTATTATTATTTCATGTAAGTATGGTTAAAATAATTTTTTTTGTCATATATATTTCAATACCAACTTTGACTTTGATTTTATCTTTGTAAGAAATATAATCTTCTAGTTTTTTACATTCTTATTAATTTAAAAATTATACTTTATGTTCAGTGGGCTTACTTGAATAATAAAATGGCTAATAACTCTAATATCCTTCTAAGTTAGATGGATAAATAGGTAAAACTATTTAACTAATACTATACTAGTATTTGGTCTTAAATTTTAATGAAAAAGAATACTACATCAATGGCTTCATTGCTGTATTAAAAAATAATTTAATTTTAAATTGTATTAAAATATTGACTAATACACGTAGAATTCTATTGTTTTATGAG
>NW_026103479.1:0-986 GCF_025091365.1 Daktulosphaira vitifoliae
TTATATTAATTATGATAGTAATTCAAAGGCAAGAAGTGATCTCATACGCTACCATTATTTCTTTATTAATTATAATTTATTACATTTTTATCAATAATGATCTACAATTCATTACAATTTATAATGTTCTACCGTTTGTTCTATAAAATCGCACACATTATTTATTACCTTATGTCTAACACATTGTTATCCCATTAATTAGTTGCCTAATATTGTGATATGCCCTAATATATGTAGTATTTTTATGAAGTTGTAAAAAAAAAATCAATTCTATTTTGAATGTGTTATAGTAATTAATTAATTTGTATTTTCAATATTCTATGTGTTCGTATTATTAATATTATTCATAATTCATGTAAGTAACATGCATTATTTGTATTTTACGTGTTTTCGATGTAAATTTTACTTATTTAGTTCATTATTATTTTATATGTTTTTTTAATTATTATTTTCAACTGTTAGTCATAAATTACTTCAGTTTCTATGTATGTGATTTTAACTTAAAAATTTATATGAGCCATGTACTTTTTTTCAATATTTGTTATTAGAAACTGAAAGATGTTATGAGTTCATTGTTGTATAAATTTTAGTTGTTAAATTATCAATATAAATGTTCAATGTTAACGATTTATAGTGCTTCAGATAAGTTGATTCGTCATACTTTGTTATTTTATACATTATAGTTTGAAAGGCTCTGCGACCTTTCAAAGGGGGGTGCATGTTTGCGCCAAGCATGAGAGCTGCACTGGTTAGTTGTGGTCAGCTGGTAGTGCTTGTGCGCCATCAGCTGTCAGGACACCTTATCAGCGGCCTGTATTGTTTGGTCGTTTTTATTAAAAAAAGAAATATTTATACTTGTTGTAAAAATATATAGGTTAAGTTGTAACGTCACAAATTCGAAGGTAGACCGTTTATGATTTTTTGTTATGTCTATTTATTTATTTTATCGCGCGAAAGAACCTTTTTCTGACACAGCGGTGTCAACC
>NW_026103480.1:0-986 GCF_025091365.1 Daktulosphaira vitifoliae
TTCTTAAATAATATTATTAAAATGTGAGATAATTATAGTTAGAATTTAAAAGTTTTTTCCAAATTAATGTCATGTTTTTAATTTATAACTGTCTTTAATATTTATTTTATATATTTATATAACATAATTGTGAACAACAAAAATTAAAAAAATTTTACATCAAATACTTTGTCACTGTTACGTTATCTGACTTTAGAGTTTCTAAATTCTTTCAAGTTTTTGAGATAATTATTAATTTGCCAATATTAAATTAAAATTAATAAAAAAATTCCAAAAACTCTCTTTAAATGTCTAATGGATTATATTTTAGAGGCATTTACGTATTATTAATAGAAATCAATTTGGGTAGAGCTGAGAAAAAAAAACACTTCGTAGTAAAAATAATATTTTCTCAGCTTTGTACCTAAACTAAAACACACTCATATATAACAAATTATTTTTACGTATACGATAAAATAAAATAAAAAAATCAAATAAATCTATACATTCCTTATACTGCAATGCGTAAATGCATATTGCAAGACGAAAATGAATGCTTTGCAGTTGACATTGATTATTGTCATCCTTTTAAAAAAAATCTTAGTGTTCATAAAGTATGATTTCTTATCTTTTTTGTAGAACAAATGATTTAACTGAAATATTTGACATAATTTTTCTTATAATTTTAAACCATTCAAGTTTTTTTTAGTTAAGTCATTCATCTTATATTGTTTGTATTGCTTGATATAGGTATACGTTTATTTCACAGCATTGGGAATTTGAAAAGAACAAGGACACGAATTTGAAATCTAGTATATAATGATTCTTAATTGAAAATTATTACATACATACAATTGTAGTTAGATATGCGATCTAAGATCTCATAGAATGATGAATGTTTTAATAACCGAATTCATTTTCCTTTTTTCTCTCTAGAATCCATAATGGAATGTTTTTATAACTATGATAAATTATATTTAGACAATAATATCAAAACAAAAATGAAA
>NW_026103481.1:0-986 GCF_025091365.1 Daktulosphaira vitifoliae
TCGCACATAGCATAAGCGAATTCAGAAATACTATAAGAAGCTAAAGATAATTTCAAGCATGCATTGTTTTAAAGTGATATCTACGTATAATTCAGACAATGTTCTAGAAATGTGATGTTCGACCTATACAAATTTGGTATTTACATACGCAAGTAAATCTATATTATGAGTGGATATTGTTTTTTTTTTATTTGATCAATAAAATTTTCATTGATTAATATATAAAGTGACACGGCCACGGCGTTGTCACACGTTTGACACCCCGCGGTCGTATCGCTTCTTCTCAGCCACCGCTCCACTTTAAACCGGACCGTTACACATACGCGTTATCGTCGTGGTGTAAAGTCCAATAAATGCCTAGCGTCGAATACCCGCCGCAATAATACGTCCAGTCAGTCATCTTCGCGAAACCTATGTCGTTTGTTTCATCGTCCGTCAACCCAACCGATCCGCCACCAGAGTTTCGATCATTTTTGACATCTGTCGACAGAACCATCTCAGTGTTATTGTTCAATAATTAATATTATTGTTACTTTTGGTTTTCCTTTTATTCTTTTTATGTTAACATTTTTCTTTCATTAAACGGCTTGATGCCACCTGTAGAACGAACCGTTGCTGTGTCGATTTCTTTCTTCATTTTTTTACGGCGTTAGTCACAACAACTGGCTCCCCGGCATTGAAATCAAAACCTGATTAACTTTTAAAAAGGTAAGAAAATACTGCTGACATTTTATACTAATTACATAAATTTTGAATTTTTTTTAAAAGTGACAGCGAAATTTTCCTCACCTTCCCGTACTACGGATATTATTAACGTCTATTTCACTGGTGACAGCAGTGAAATTCCCACCCGGTCATATAAATACTATCTAACTCGCGAATAGTTGATTTCCATCTTCGGTGTATTTTTAACACGCTTATATTAGTTTCACTTGTATGTTGTGTGTTGTGAGTTGTTTGTAACTTTCCACGCGCACGAGACTAGA
>NW_026103482.1:0-986 GCF_025091365.1 Daktulosphaira vitifoliae
CGAGGAACAAAAACAGTACACATTGCAAGTTGTAACACAATATCAAAAGCAATTCCCTAACAGTAAAAAAGCTACACTAATAATAATAATTATTAAAGATATAAAATACCACGTATATTTCAACCAATAGAAGCACTCAAAATTTACGCTATCTATCAGCATAATCGCCTGCGTCCAGTGCATCGTTTCCCTGCGTCCATTCATGATAAAAATTGGACTGCCAAAATTGTGTACGGCGTGGTCTATCTATGTGTATTTAATCTATGATATTATGTTGTATCGAATTATACTTGTAACACTATTAATGGGTAGAATTATGATATTATTATACTATATTCGATTTATGTTATACTATTTTATATTATTGTATTATTATTAATTATTTATGTATGAAAACTTCGGGCTTCATGGAGCATGAGCCCTAGTTTTAGGGGGGTGGTGTTGTGTTACCACCACTTTATAAAATAATTTATCTTGTGAATATAAATATATGTATGATTGATAGGGATATCCGCCTGCGGAAGTCTCCTTGATTTTGGCTATATCAATATTTTCTAGCGTTAGTCAGTCTAGTTTCTACCATTACAGAATAAACACTATAATTGTAAAGCATATTCTTATACTTGCAGTGTTATTATGAAAGTTTACTTTATTTATATATATATACATTTATATTAATTGTTATATTTCTTTTGTAACGTAATATTTATCTTATAATACATTTTAATATTTATAACCAGCATTATTTCGAAAGTGTTAAATTTATTTATTTATAAATAATCACTATCTCCTATATACATCTTGAAGGACTCTGTGCGGATAGCTCAATTGGGAGTCCGAACGGTAACCCGAACAACAAATAAATATTAAATTTCCTCAGGCGAGCCTTACCGGTCCGCCACAAAATTGCTTTAGCATTTTTCGATAAACATATTCCACACGAGACAAAAACTAAAATGGCATTTAACATTAAAAGAATTGACACT
>NW_026103483.1:0-986 GCF_025091365.1 Daktulosphaira vitifoliae
AATTTTCATGGAAAAAGTGACACGCCTACAAATTATAGTAATCAAGAAAAGATAATGTTTTCATCTGACCTTTTCTAAACAAGTATTTCAGTGTTTAATACCGTAAAATAATACATGAAATTTCAAATTTTCACAAACTTTAAAACGCTATAGAATATTTACTACTGAATGTTAATAAGATATTTTTTTACCAAAATTTTTCTTAAGGTCTACTTTACAAAATAGCTATCTTGAATTTTTTTTTTACATTTTATTTAAAATTTAAATATAATTAATATTTTTAATAAAATGTAAAAAATTAATTATTGAGACATAATTATAGATCTATTTTATACCTATTATTTAAAAAAAAATCATAAAATATTACAAAATTGGACATAGGGAGTCACTTAAAAACTAAATACCACAAGGAACAATATGTTAAAAACAAAATTATTAAAAAAAGACAATTTAACATTGAACTCTTATCGATTATCGATGGCTGGCGGTTCATACAATGATAGAGTTGAATTGCTGTATCTAGATTGATGGACGGATCTTGTACGACACTGAATCACTTCACAAACAATTTAGTGTGGCGAATCGTAAAGATAATTGTACACATGATAAGTACTAGGGTACAGAATTGTTAGGAAAATTGAATAATGGCACGAGGAATCACAAAGGCGATTAGTCAATAAAGACGACTATAGGCTAATATGCACTATATGAACCATGTAGCATGGTGACGAAAATAAAAAATGTTTATTTTCGCTAACATTATTTGTGTGTAATAACACACACAGAGAACACGCGATTTTTACTTGTTTCCCGTAGGAAGCGCAATCGAACCAGTACTATAACGAAACTGAGACGTACAGTGATTACACCGATGAGTTCTCTCATACAACAGGTGGTGGTAATGCAAGAGGCGTTGCCAGTCATAAAATTTGTAATGAAACTCCCTCTTGTAACACCAATAGATTTGTTAAGTAATTGTTTTTTTT
>NW_026103484.1:0-986 GCF_025091365.1 Daktulosphaira vitifoliae
TTGTCGTTTTGTATTGAGCAGTTGATTATCAAAAATGATAATGATCAAAAATTACACAGATAAGAAAAATAAAGCTAAAAATAGATGTAATGAGTTTTAGTATTTTAATAGCAAGACGATAAACTTGTGATATTTTTTTGCTCGATGTACTGTCTTTTAAAATGTGGTAATATTTAAAATATGACTGAGTTTAGCTCATAATAATATTAAATAAAAAAAAAGGAATGCAGTTTATAAGATTAGTTTACTTAAATTTTTATAACAAAAAACTTAAAATAAATGCTTAAACAGTTGGTGGTTTTGTAAATAAAAAAGTGTAAATTTAAATTACATTTTTAATCAAGTGACGCACATTAAAAATGTTTTACAATACAGGTTATTTGTTTACTATAGGTTATTAGTTTTTACTTCAAGTTATGCATTTTTATTGCATAAAATAACAAGCTATATTTTAAAAGTTACATAATATTTTTTGTAACTTAATTAGTTTACTATTCAATAGTTAACAGTATTTTTCGAACATTTAAATATTAACAAGCTCAGTGATGTACCATATTCTCATTAATGATTAATTTCCGGAAAGAGTAGTGTGCCGATTACATCAAAATAATTATTTCTAATTATCCTATTGTAAAAAAGTTAAAAATATTCATTTCAATCTTGTGATTATTTTATTTTCCCGACCTAAAAGAAAAAAAAATACAATTTTATAACAGTTTTAATGATAAAAATTATAATCAGTTTGAATAACAACTTAGGTATGTGGACTCTGGAGAGTGACACAGCATAACATGGTAAAATAATAAAAGAGATAGACCAGGGCTTTTTCGAATACCTCTTGGACTATATTAAACCGGTTCTTAAGAAAAACATTCCTTACAAAGTGGAATTCACTACACGTAGAGAATGGAATATTAACCACCTGACTGAAAAAGGAGGATTTGTGATATATATAGATGGATCCAAAAAATCAGGAAAGGTAGGTG
>NW_026103485.1:0-986 GCF_025091365.1 Daktulosphaira vitifoliae
AATAACAGTAATTTTTAATAAATAATAATTAATATAATAAATTTTAAAGTAAATTTTACTGTTTATCTGTTTAAAATTTGAGTACTGCATAGTTTTCAAAAAAGATGTTTACACATAAGTGCGCAGAGAAAAAGTGATGGTTGGAAGAATACTTGCTTAAAACGCGCGATAATGCGAATAAAACAAAAATTCCATGAGAGTTTGGCGTCAGTCATTTACACGAGTCATCGGTCATCTTTGATAGAGTCTTATAGGGTATTTTAAAATAAATTAAAATACAATACCAAGAATTTTAACANTTTTGATAGTCATAAAGTATTTTAAAATAAATTAAAATACAATACCAAGAATTTTAACACAAAAATAGCATATTTATGAAAAAGATAACCATTTTCACTACATGTTGACATTTTTTTTCATAGAAAAGTATTACATAAACTTTAATTTAAGAATAAATAAAAGTGTCAATATTACCAGAAAATTTTCAAAAATGAAGTTAAAAAGTTTTAACTTGTGCGTAAAAATTGTTATTTTGAATCCCCTGTGGTCAGATAAAGAGTTAGATTTAAAAAAAAGGAATATAAAATGAATGATGTTAACATAAAGTATTTATGAAAAAAAAAAATTGTATTGATCCATACATTTTTCAAAAATTTAAAGTTCAAAAAATAAAATTTTAACACCAAAATTATATATTTTTTTTGCAATTGGAAATTGTACATTGAAGATAAGTTGTCGAGAAATTTTTTTTTTTTTTTTAACTGTAGTGCATAACACTAGCTTTATTTTAACATGTGTTTGAAACTTGGAGTATTTCAGAAACATTTACAAAACTTAAGTTGAAAAAGTTAAATTTTTGTGCAGAAGATGCTATTTTGAATTTCCCCCTAAGGGCAGATAAAGGATCAGATTTTCAAAAATATTATATCCAATGAAAGGCAAATATCGAAGTTATTAATTTGAAAAAGAATTATTTTAATTTGTTT
>NW_026103486.1:0-985 GCF_025091365.1 Daktulosphaira vitifoliae
CTACGAACCCACGAATACAATCACTTTTTATACTTTGTATTACTGTAATTAACAGCAATGATATAAATCAATAATTAAAAGTAAATATTTCAATTTACTTAAAAGTAGAAATTAATCTCGGTATAAATTCTATTGCGTCGTTAAACTACTTAATCAAGTCTCATTATATCATTATAGAAAGTAAGTATTTTGGTTGACCTTGCTTCTGAATAAACGTAATTTGATATTATTGATTTAAAAATTATAAAAAAATTTCATTAAAATTTGGAAAAATGTTTTTTTTTTATAGTCTTTTTCTATGACTTCTATTTTAAACTAATGTGATATCAAAACAAAACCCATCGTAGTGTCTTCGTTTGTTACACTTAGTTGCTACGGGAAACGTTGAAATATTTGCACAAAATTGATATTTATAAATAAAAAAAATCCGCTGTGCTAATGGTTCCACTATTTTCTATGATTAATAATGATTAGTAATTTTATTAATTGTAATACTAATGACATATGATAAACTAACATCATTTACTAAATCCTTAGATCATAATTTACCTAAATATTTACTAAAAGACGATGGCTAATATGCATCATTATTATTCTCTTAAACATCTATAATCATCTTTTGTCTGACAAACTTGTTCTAAAACTTTGATCGTTCCAATAAGTAAAACATTTTATGTTACAAGTTTTATTCTTAAGCTCCGAAAATGGTTTTATGAAGGCTTATCGTACTTAAAACAACTCCTTCAGTATTAATATCATTGGTTTTATTATTCAACAATATTTCATGTTGATTTATTTTCTATCAACTACAATTATTTTAAATAAATGGTTTTGATGTATGTTATGAATTGTAGTTAGCTAAACCAAAAAAACAAAAGTAACATAAAATCAAAATGCTTTGTTTAGTACATGAATAATTTTTGATACAAATGAACTTCTTTTACTCTGTTTAACTTTTTTGTAAATTAAAAAAAAAAAAAAAAAA
>NW_026103487.1:0-985 GCF_025091365.1 Daktulosphaira vitifoliae
AAATTTACTTTAAAATTAACTGAAAAGTTTTTTAATTAATTTTGAAATTCAAACTATATTATAAAAATGAGTAGCGTAAAATAGCTTGATCGTTTGACTCATTACAGTACTCATTATACCATAATATTATATAATAATTATAAAGTACACTAAAATAGAAAGAAATTAAAAACAGTAAAATCTATTTGTTGACACATTAATGAAAATTAAGAAATAAAATAGATAGTTTAATTTTTTTTTAACAGGTGATGTATAATTATTTAAAATAGTCATTTTTATCACAGGAAATAATGTTGCCAGGCGAGTTAAAAAAGAACGGAGATACTGTTTCGGCTTCTTTTGGAGATTTTCAAGCTTCTGCTGGTCTATCTGATAAAGGTGCTGTTGCCTCGGCCGGAGGTAGTGGACTAGGTGCCGGTGCTCGTTATGGTGTGGATGGAGTTGGAGCTAGTGCTGTAGGGACCAATGTTAGAATGCCAGGCATTGATAATAAAGTAAAATATGGGTACGGATATGGTGTAGAGTCACTAGGGGTTGCTGGACAAAATGCACAAAGTGGTGTAGTTGGTCAACAAGATTTCTACAAAAGGATTTTTTCTGTAAGTAAAAAAATAAGCATGATGTACATATTACAAGTTTTATGAATATAGTTAACTAATCATAAAAGTAAATCTTAAAAATCTTATAAATAAATATTATCGTGACTTGTGAGATATTAATGATTTTCAAAGTATAAAGTTGAAATTGTTGTTGTACTTTTTAGATTCCCATCGATGTTTTGCAATCCGTGAACACATATCTTAATCAAAAACCAACCGGTATGAAAAATAAGACTGAACCATCTGAATGGTGTAAATAGGGCTCGGGAGTATAAGTATTTATAAATTTTGTTAAGATATTCTGAACACATCATAGGCCAGTACAAATGTTTATTAATTGACATGAAATCTTAGTAATTAGTTGTTACCGAGATTAAAGTTTGGGG
>NW_026103488.1:0-985 GCF_025091365.1 Daktulosphaira vitifoliae
CTAGGAACAAAGGAAGGCGAGAAAGAAATCTATAGACTTGCAAAGATAAGAGAGAAAAGGTCTAAAGATTATCATTATATAGAGTGTATAAAATGTGTTGGTAATAAGGTACTCGCGAGTGATGATGATATGAAAAAAAGATGGAAAGAGTACTTTGAAAAATTATAATAAAATTAGCTCTTGAAGAAAAGGGTTTAAGAATAAATAGAAGTAAGACAGAGTGTATAGAGTACGAGTTTGACGAAGGAGAACACGAGGTAGGTGAAATGAGGAGGTCAGTGACAATATGCGAGAACGTGGTTGGAGAGGTGGAGAGTTTTAAGTATTTAGGATCAGTGCAAAATAACGGTGGTATTGACGAGGATGTAAAACACAGGATTAAGTGCGGATGGTTGAAGTAGAGAGAAGAGTCTGGTGTCTTATGCGATAAAAGAATTCAAATTAGGCTAAAAGGTAAAGTCTACAAGACTGTAATAAGGCCAGTTATGATGTTGGGAGGTTGATAAGAAAGTAGAGCAGAGAATGATTGTAACAGAGATGAGAATGCTTAGATGGATGAGTGGAGCGACTAGAGAATATAATATAAGAAATGAGCATATGAGAGGGAGTATAGGTGTAGTGTCAATCGTGGATAAGAATAGAGAAAAAAGACTTAGGTGGTTTAGTCATGTTTTGAAAAAGAAGAATCGGAAGCCGTAAGAACAGTTGTAGAAATGAATGTTGAAGGAAGAAGAGGTAGAAAAAGATCAAAAAAGAGATGGAGAGATGTTATTGAATGCGATATGAGATAGGCTGATGTGAGAGATCGTGTCAAGTTGTAGTTTAGGATAAGGGTGGCTGATTCCAAGTAGTGAGGATAAAAGTGAGGAAGAAGAAGAAGAAGAAGACATTCTTTCTAAGGGCCTTTCGTTCAATCAGTACAAAAAAATGTTTTTGTCACTGAAAAAATGAAACTAAATAATAATTTAAATAACACGACTTCTTC
>NW_026103489.1:0-985 GCF_025091365.1 Daktulosphaira vitifoliae
CGACAATGGAATTTATTAGCTGCACATGTAACATTTTTGTCCACACACATACGGCCCTCATTAACTAGTTTGGTGTTGTCGTCACACCTACACTCAGCTGTGCCATTAGGTCCAGGGTGGCAGCTTTGAGCGCATCCACCGTTATTAATCGAACAGGGATTTACTGAGCATTTTTGTCTATCCTTTGAATAAATTGCAATGTCTCTTGGAGAATCATCTAATCTCTTGACAATTTCTATCATATTAGCTCCAGTATGCTTCTCAGCTCGATAGACTCCTCTTAACTGAAGATCAGTCCAATAGATGTAGTTTTCATGTACAGTCAGCGCAAATGGATAAATAGTGGCTGTTATAAGTACTTCTCGATTTTGACCATCTAGTGTTGACCTTTCAATTTTTTCTCGAACAGCGTCAGACCAATATAACATACGTTCGTCAAAATCGATAGTAAGTCCACTAGGCTGAGATAAGTCTTTATCTATGATAGCTTTTTTTAGTGACCCTGCCATAGTAGTTCGATATATCATTCCAGCAGTACCAAAACGTCCCCAATCAGTGAAGTATAAAGTTCTAAAATTATAGTAAATAATTAAATATAATATAAAAAGAAATATGAATTTTTTACTTACCCATTACAGGGATCGACAACAATAGCACGTGGCCTATCCACTCTAGCAATCATGACTACACCAGAACCATCCAAATTCATGGCGTAAATAGAATTATTAAAAGAGTCAGTCCAGTAAATCTTCTTTTGGGTCCAGTCATAAGATATACCTTCTGGGTTTATTTTACGACTTAAAATTGTTTTGATCTGATTGTTAACTGGGAAGTTACTCGAAATAGACGATATTTGAGCCATTGGACGAATTTGAGTAAAGAACAGTTTATTATCAGCGTAATCGAAGTCTAAGCCAACAACGTTGGACAAATTTCCCTGGAAATATTTAGAATGTTATTTATAAACAAAAATAATATTATAAAA
>NW_026103490.1:0-985 GCF_025091365.1 Daktulosphaira vitifoliae
ATATAATAAAAAAATTTTATACCACAGACTTTATTAATATTCAATACCTAATATAAACTAACTAACATAAATTTTTTTTTCTGAGATTAACTCTTCGAATATTTATCATTATTAAATTCTAACTCAAATAACATTTTTTTTTAACTCTATCATCATAATACCAACGCATCCCAATAGAGCGCATAAACCACAACATAATGTGTTTTTTCTCATATACGATGTATGAGACTATAGCTCCCTTTAAACCAGCGCTATCAATATTTTTTAGGCAACTTCTATAAAATAAGGACCTAATGTCCTTTTTTTTGATCATCACTTTATAACAAAAAAAATTGTATAGCATGTTTAACAAAGTAAAATTCTCAGCTTCGCATCGAAGCTAAAAATATTAAATACCCTCCTAAAATTATTTTTGTATTAATATTGAAATAAATAATTTCAATAAAAATCATATCTATATCAATTATTTGTATACATTACGTTTCTATATATTTGTATAACTCTTTGTGTTTAAATAGATGCTACAATTGAAATATTCAGAATTATATTCCGTATTGTTATATCCTATAATACTAATATTCAGAAATATTCCGGACCTAGTTTCACCTGATTTCGATCGTTGATATGATGTTGAATTTATTTAACCCTAAATTTTTTTGGTTATTTTTAGTTTCGAAGCTAAGAAGGTATTAATTTTACTATGTGTTTTTTTGTGTCTGTTACCACTTTTTCTCAGCTCTCACCGAACCCATTTCTTTCAACGATACGTCAAAAGATCACAAATCGTATATAATCGAAGACATTACACTCAAAAATTGAAAAAATTTCCCTCGTTCCCCGTAAATGGGGGAAATTTCCAAAAAAATTACTATTTTAAGAATTTGATATAAATTAGTTGTAATTCTAGTCTTAACTGTGATATTATTCTGTACTGTGATATTATTATTAAATAATAAATATATTAAGGTAAAACACCATATACAAG
>NW_026103491.1:0-985 GCF_025091365.1 Daktulosphaira vitifoliae
ATACTAGATACTAGATACTAGATACTCGATACTAGATATACTAGATACTAGATACTAGATATACTAGATACTAGATACTAGTTATCATCTATTTCATTAAATTTTTATAAAAATTGTATAATTTTAAAATCCCTTTTTCAATTATACTATTTGCAGAATATTACTCTTATACATTGTTTATCAATTTTTTAATTTTAAGTATTGTTATTATCATTCTATATATTTATACATATAAATCTGTACATAAATCTAAGTAAATAGTTATTTAAATAAACTATAGTCACGTGACTATTTAATAAGAATATGTTATAGTTGCCTATTATCTACTTGTTATTGTTTTAAAATTAATTTTACTTTTAATTGTATTAAAAAAAAATTCAAAATAAGCAAATTATAACATGTTGTACAATACAAATCTAAAACTATTTACACAATCATTAAATTGGACGTTCAAACTTAATAATGTATTTTAATATATAATAATTCGAGAAATAGTAATGTTTTTAACTATATACAATTTGTGATTTTTTGTCGTATTGTTGAGAAAAAGTTAAGAAAAATGGCGACAATTACAAAAAAATCATTGTAAAATTAATGTCTTCTCAGTTTAGCATTGAATCTAAAAGCTAAATATTGCTAATACAGATATAACAGAAAAAGTTGCACAAGTAGTACAAAAAGTAAATAACGTTAAGATACTTAACTAAGATTTACATTGCTAAGATTCTATCGATAATAATTTTACAAATATTCAAATTGTCACTAAAATTTTAAAGAAAACATATGGAAATAATTGGAATGTGCGTCAAAGACTATTAATGTCAAAAAAAAAAATTTTATTACTATTCNTTTTAAAGAAAACATATGGAAATAATTGGAATGTGCGTCAAAGACTATTAATGTCAAAAAAAAAAATTTTATTACTATTCAATGTCTCAAAATTTTATCGAGCTGTGTAATATAAAAAGCATCACCAACGAGCTTG
>NW_026103492.1:0-985 GCF_025091365.1 Daktulosphaira vitifoliae
TAATTTATGAAAAGTTTTGAACTTTTAAATTATATTTATACAAATTAAAATTAACAATTGTTTTTCAAAATAGTAACCAAGTTAATTAAAATCAATTTATTTATCTACAACTTCACTGTCTATTTATAGTTGATATTTTTGAAACTTTTTAAGAAAACTTTTCCTACTGTCCATGTTATTAGAATTAACAACTCAATTTTTCTGTATTATGGCCTTATTAAATGTATATAGAAAATATCACAAAATATAAATTAACTGTTGGGCCTTTAAGTCTTATTGATTTTTATGCAGGTTTTAAGTTAAATATACAGTATTCAAAACAAAACTATAAAAAAAATCAGTATAGGCGTGAAAAAATAAATTATACATTAATGTATCATTAAATGAAAATGTTCTGTTTTAATATTTGATTGTAAAAACATTGTATTGTTTTTTCTACCATGATTCCACAAAGCATTTTTCTATTGATATAAAAACAAACGATTTTATAACAAAAAATATGGAGAGTGATAAAATTATTTTTACTGTCTGAATCATATTTTCAAAACTGTTTGACCTTATTATATTATATATTTTTTTATTTGTTGTAGCCGCGTGTATAGAAAAATTGCCGACTAAAACTATACATTTTACCAAGGAGCGGTTGTCAACCCCACTCTACCAATTGGAACTGTTCTGGTTACGAAAAATGTTACATTTTATAAAAGTGATACAATCACTTTCAGATGTACAACTATATTTATAACTATGACTTTCTCAAACACAGTGACGTACCTAAAAATAATGTCTCATTGCCCNGTGACGTACCTAAAAATAATGTCTCATTGCCCAAAAAAGCTTACATTTATTAGGAAAAATTATACACGAGTAAACTTGTATTAATTTTATTAAAATGATAAATACTTAAAATGCTCCTTGCTATTACCATGTAATAATTGTACTTATTTCTAATTTTATTCATACATATCATAAAATAACTTAAAAA
>NW_026103493.1:0-359 GCF_025091365.1 Daktulosphaira vitifoliae
TTATAATAAATTGTTTTCAAATTATTATTGATTTTTAATATGTTAAAAGTAATAAAGTTTTACCTACTTTTTTTTGCCGAGGCACAGTGTAGACAAGGCATAGATGGGACAAGTATAGATGATATTTGACTGTGATTAAAATCACTATCATAAGAAAAACGGTAGCACAGTGGGGTCGCGGCATAGTGGAGACATTGCATAGTTGGGTCCAGATAGATTTAATCTGACAGTGATTAAAATCACTATCATAAGAAACGCTTCGATGCAAATCTGTAGATAGTGTTTAATTTTAAAAAATTGATGGATAATTGCAAAAGCAACATCAACTTCTATTAAAATAAAATACAAAACCCATAATT
>NW_026103493.1:661-984 GCF_025091365.1 Daktulosphaira vitifoliae
TAAGTGTTAGATTTTCAAAAAAAATTATATCAAATGAAAGGGAAATATCTAAGGTTTCAATACAAGAAAATATTATTTTTATTTGTTAATTTTTGAAAAAGTTATGACAGTTTTAAGCACAAAAAACATTCTGATAAAAGGTAATATTTATCGCAAACATTACATTTTTTTTTAATTTTCGACAGCAATTTGCACATAGTATATAGGGTGTCGGGACAAATTTTTTTTTTTTAATTTATAGCACATAAAATAAGCTTTAATTTTATATATGTTTAAAGGACGCAGTATTTCCGGAACACTTTCAAAAGTTAAGTTGAAAAAGT
>NW_026103494.1:0-984 GCF_025091365.1 Daktulosphaira vitifoliae
AAATGAGTTTATCAATTACATTATCGTTTTGTCAAAATTTCTATTATTTCAAATCAAAATTAACAAAGCAACCTTTTTAAAGAAAAATAATAACAATTTCACTATTCGGTACAATTTAATTTGACGTGCTATGTTTTTTTTTTATATGACGTTGTTATGTATCGAACAAAAAACTCCATAGGTCAACATGAAAACTCGATACAATCTTCTTTAGTTCTACGCTATGATTGATAAACCCTTCACGTTGAAGACCCGTACAAAACGAGCAACGTAAATTATGTTGTCTTGCTCTTCAGCCTTCACGATGTTAAACTATTACCGAGGGAATAAACCTGTAATTCTGATGTTGGAATGTTTTACGCGCCCAACGTCAGTATGATAATCATATACGTTAATCATTGCGACGATAAAAGATTTATCATAATAGTTTATTTATAATAGTCATAAGAAAGTTGCATTGACATGGATTAAAAAACTTTACTGATAGTATAACGAGATGAAATACATTTGAACGAGTTTTATAATGTCGTGTGGAAAATTATTATTATTACAACTTTTAATCGCTATGTGCGATCGCCGATCTACTAAACTATAAAAGTTAATCGAAGGATAATGGTTTTTTATACAATATCAACGAATTATACTACAGCAAATTATGTACCCATTTGACCACAGTGAAGTTTTTACTGTTGATCCCACTGTTTTTTAAACTTAAACGAGTCTAGCTGTACGCATTATATCCGACTGATTTAATGATGTTAAGTAAATTGTTTATAATAATTCAATATAAATAGAGTGAAATTACATCGAATCGATTAAATTATTGATGTACAAATTGAACGAATCGATAGAATTTCTACTAGAGAAGTTTAACTTAATCGAGAGACGACACCACTGACACAACTATAAAAAATCAAAATACAACTCCCATTACATCTGTGCTCGTCAGGCACGTAGCCAGAAAATGTTTATTGGAGGGGCCAA
>NW_026103495.1:0-984 GCF_025091365.1 Daktulosphaira vitifoliae
CATATTACATTATGTTTAATTTAAAAAATATATATATATATAAGTGTCAGTATTTCTAGAACACTTTTAAAAGTTAATTTTTTTTGAAAAAGTGGTCATTTTGAATCCCCTCTGTGGGCAGGTATTGGGTCATATTTATAAAAAAAATATATCAAATTATAGGTTGGTCATTTTTGAAAAAGTTATGGCAGTTTTAAGTAAAAAAAAATGTCGAATTTTGCGATTTTTATTTGTAATATTTTTGGAGATTTCCCCCATTTACGAAGAACGAGGGAAAATTTTTCAAATTTTGAGGGTAATATCTTCGACGAGATACGATTTGTGATATTTTGACGTATCGTTAAAAGAAATCAGTTGGGTGAGAGCTGAGAAAAAGTGGTAACAGACACACACAAAAACATTATAGTAAAATTAATACCTTTTTAGGTTCGCATCGAAGCTAAAACAATTGGTTCAAAAATGTCTTAATATATTCTGATATCTTCAATAATATATTCTATATGACCATGAACCGCGAGTTCTTAGATTAAGCTGGGGTTGCATGATATAATAACAATAATAATAAAATGAAATAAAAAATTGTTTTAGAGTTTGTATGTTTAGTGTTATATGGCAAATAAAAACGGCTATAAACCGATAGCGATTGTAATAATAATAATAATAATAATATATTTAACACTAGTTTAGTATATTAACGAAGTGATAACGATAAGTGTTTTTATTAGTTGTCGTCTACGTCATCGTATGTACGTATACATATTACATACATAAAAACCGCGGATTTTACGACAACTACTATTACTACTGACTGACTGGCCCAACACGGTCACAATTCATTCATGTTGCAGGACACTATTAATGTTACTTGCGTACGTTGCATTTCTTTTCGATTTTATTATTATTTTTATGATACTATGAGGTCAAAAACACATCTAAGGATTCACTATTGACACAGTAAACTCATTTTAATTTGGACTAAAAAAA
>NW_026103496.1:0-983 GCF_025091365.1 Daktulosphaira vitifoliae
ATATTATTGAATACTTCATACACGTGTATCTAATACATAAAATAAGAGTCGTTCAATGACAGGTAACCCATCTAGGATACCTTCACCAATATTTATAATAATTAAATTCATTTTTTCGAATTTGGTTTCAAAGTTTTGTTTAATGCACAGAACTATATTGATGTGAAAACTTTCAATAAAATCAATGAATTAAGAATAAGAGTAAAAAAAATTGTACATAATTAAATATATAATTGTTCATAATAGCCATTGTCGTCATTAATATAAAAGTATTTGCAAATATTGCTGTTTAAAAACCATTAGTTATGAAATATTATTTCGACAGTGAGTAAACCGAAAAAAAATTCTAATTATTAGTTTTTTGCCCTAACATACCTAGTTACTGTGCATTGTTGTAATTGGATATATTGTATTATTGCCGAAAAATATAATTATTATTATTTTTGTATAAACTAAATTATTTAAAGCCACCTTAACAAAAATGTAATATATCAAAATATATGAGAATTAGTATCAATAAATTGGGGGGTTTGTAGGAAAGTGTTCAAAAATAATGTCTGTAAAACTTATGAGCTCTCATTTCATTTTTTAACTGCTTGTCTTTTTTATTGACTTTTAATTTTAATAAAACTAAATAATATTTTATTATTTTTTAAAACGTTTATAAAAAATCAATAACTCTTGTATTATTCATACCATGCAAAATAACACTGATTCAGGAACACATTTCGTTCTTGCATTTATTACTTAATTTTGGTTAGAATGTGTAACGATGTAATTGGCTAATTTACTGAGAAAAGACAAATCAAACTTGGTCATTAAATGCTCACAACTTAAAAGTATAATTTACTTTGCATTAAAAAAATGTAATTTCAAACATATAGATACATATAGATAGACCATTTAATCTCATCGAGTAATGTTTGTGAAGGATTAGAATCAGATTAGAATAGAAGATGAAATAATGAGTCAATACTTACTTC
>NW_026103497.1:0-983 GCF_025091365.1 Daktulosphaira vitifoliae
TTATTTTCTAACTCAATAATATAAATGCATATTATAAAGTAGAGTATATTTTAACATATAAAGTGGGCGGTATTCGTGCCAACTCGTAAAAAATCATTCTGACCTGGTGGTTAATCAATGTGCCTTGTTTACTGGTAAAATACAATAAATTAGCGTCTTCAAGACGTCTGCTAACGGGGTTTCCTTTTAAATATCTTTGAATCCCTTTCAACTTTATGATTAGAAAACTATGTTCATATTAATCTTTTTAGATATTTATAGTTTAAAAAAATGGTAAAAATTATAAATTATAAAAGCCTTTAGAACTAAAGAAATATATTGTATTCTTCCTCGTTAGTCGCAACATTGATATAGCTAAATCGTTAGTATTAGAGTCTAGTAATTTATCCAGAATTAATAACAGATTTTTCCTTAAAAAAATCCCCCCTGTAATTTTTTTTTGGTTTATAGGAGAGTCAAACTCGAAAATACCTTGAAAATTTACTATTATTAGTACCGCCCGGTGAAAATGTTTTAAAATATGCTTTGCTATAAAGTTAACTGTTTTTTAAGTTTCTTCGTTAACAAAAATATTCTAATATGTATTTTTCAGATAGCCTTGAGTTGCCACAGAGATCACATGTCTCGGGTTTCGCTACCGTTATTTTTCTGCTATAACTTTACGTTAAAATTATCATTTTATTCATATCAGTTTTATTTAACTCATCTAACTCATATTTACAACGCTATAATACGCACACATTATATTCCAGAACAATGGAAAAAGGCGCAAGTAATTATGTTGCTGTAACCTGGCAACCTTCTTCATATTGGCCAATATCACTCTTACCCAGTATGGCTAAACTCTTAGAAAAGCTTCTTTTAAAGCGCCTCAAACCTTTAATAGAAGAAAAAAAACTTATACCCGATCATCAATTCGGTATTAGAAACAAACATTCAACTATGGACCAAATTCATCGTGTAACAAACGTAATAATTAACGC
>NW_026103498.1:0-983 GCF_025091365.1 Daktulosphaira vitifoliae
GATAATAAGTTTTGTGTATTCTATTGCAGTAATATAATTTATATTTATATTCGAGGCTTAAAAATGGTATAAAAAATAGGATTGTCCTTTTTTTGCCATTAAGATATGTATAAAACCGTTATAAAATAACGGTTAAATAATAATTATTATTTTATTCGAGTAAATTATTTTCTTATAATTAGTTGAATTACCACAATTACTAAAAATAACTAAATTTAATAATTATTCAAGAGTATTAGGGCGGCTGTCATTTTTTATATGAAGGAAAATTATAATTCGAAAATTTGATATCTCTGCTGAATATTTTTCATTCCAAATATTTTTTTTGTTTTATTACTGTGTAAACCAATTAATAAACTGTATAATGCTTACAATATTTCTTAAGGAGACTGGTGGCGATTCCTTTTAACTAGGGATTACACTCATAATACATTTTTAAGCTTAACTTTAATTATACTAATGTATATTAGCATACCCCATTAAAAAAATTATTCTGACCATTCTTTTTAGCTAATAAAAATTTTAAACATAATGAAAATGAATTAGTGAGCTTTTTACCAAGTGATTTAAATATATCAAAAAATATTTTTTTCCAAATTTTAGGTTCTTATAGTGAATATTTTCTTTAATAGATTTAATAAAGCCTTCAAGGTATCAATTTGCCTACTGTCTCCTAATTAATATAACACAAGACCATGGTTAAAGTACAGACAAACTATGTTTAAAGTATTGTGAATTACCCCAAATTATTATTTAAGTGTTAAGGAGATCCTAGTATAACGGGGATACAAATAATAGAAATTATATAAAAAAAATTTGTTAGTGACAAAAGAAAATAGNAATAGAAATTATATAAACAAAATTTGTTAGTGACAAACGAAAATAGTTAATTTAAATCATAGTATGTGATGTAATGTTTCGATGTAATAATTGGATGAAATTATTTGATTTCGCTGGTCCATCTTTAGAGCGATAGTTACAGG
>NW_026103499.1:0-983 GCF_025091365.1 Daktulosphaira vitifoliae
AATAAAATTATTAAGCCAAAAAAAAAAAAATCCCTATTTAATGATAGTGATAGTAATGATGTTTTATTCTGTAAAAGTTTGAATTTTATTAGATTATTTTATTACTAAATTTTATTTTTGAAAAGAAAAGTTTGCTTTCAGTTATGACAAAAAAAATATATATAAAGAGCACTTATAATCTTATTATTATTATTATTGTTTAAAATCAAAACACTGAAACTATAATACTATTATTCAATAAAGAACAATTTCATCCATTTAATATAAATAATATGTAAAAGGATGTTCAGTAAGGAAACGGGTTTCTATTGTTCTCATTGTTTGTAACGTTATATCTGTCTTGTAACAAAAAAAAACTTATTTATTCATAATAAAAAGTAATTTGAAAATATTTGACTATCGTTATGAGGTATAGCTATTATCTATATATTTTTTATATTAATATCATTATCTGATTTTTTGATTAATATTCTAAGTCTTATTTTTACAACGATGGTAACTTAANAAGTCTTATTTTTACAACGATGGTAACTTAATAGTATTCTTGAAAATAAAAAAATGGTAAAAACATTTAAATATTAAATTTAATTTTTGAATATAATTTTTTTAGGTATCAATTTATTTTTTCATCCGATATCAGGTACAATTTTTTTTGTTCAATATTACGATATAATATTGCTGAAATTCAGTACGATATTGATATCCAAAAATATATCGTTGACGAATCCAATTAATTTTAATATTTTTTACACATTTAAATTAGTTTATTCTCATAGGGTTGTTGTAAATGGAATGTTATTGCATCATAAGATAATTTTACTAATTTATCGATACCCAAGAATGTATTATAATTGAAATATTATTATATTATTGTGAAATTAAAGGCTAACCTTATATTATACTATTTACACATTTTAATAATTAAATATTTACCATATTTTAGTTATGCTGATTCTAAAGAAAATTTTTCTTGTAAATCAACT
>NW_026103500.1:0-983 GCF_025091365.1 Daktulosphaira vitifoliae
TTCTTCACGACATCTCAACTCCTAGAAAAAAAATTTGTATAAAATTTAATTAAAAAATTAATATACACACACTAACTTACTTCTTCTTTAGACATAAAATCCTTTAGCAAGCATTAAAAATTAAATAATTATGGTTAAAAAATTAAGCATTAAATAATTAATTAGTAATTTATATTTTTAACAATAACAAAAATTGTCACCTTTTCTTTCATACGCAATCCATTCAGAACTTGTTCAATTTCGACTTTCCAAACATCCTGTAATGTATGAAATGACTCATGTGGTGTTTTAGTAAAGGCTGAGTGGACAATATCATCTAATGATTTTAAAATATCTTCAAAACTAGGCCTCATATGAGAATCTGAATGCCAGCAAGCTGAAAATTAATAGTTGGAAAATTAATTTTCTTAATAACAAAATTAATTCCTAAAATACCATACCTTCCATAAGTTCTCTAAAGGGATGTGGACAAGTTGATGGAATAGGAAGAGTAAGTTTATTCACTGCAACACCATAAGCAACTGCTAATGCATCTATTCCTTTATAAGGTGTTTCACCAGTAAGAAGTTCCCATAACAAAACGCCGTAGCTAAATAAAAATTAAATTAATTGTTTTACACTAAACAATATATTAATATATTAAAAATTGAAGTGCGCAATTAAAATTAAAAACACAAATTTTATTAATCAAAGGACAAATAATGGATGTATGAAATTGGATTTTATATTAAGATTATATAGTTGGTAAAATAACATTAAATATTTTGCTTACCTCCAAACNTAGTTGGTAAAATAACATTAAATATTTTGCTTACCTCCAAACATCACTAGCTTTTGAAAATGTAGATTTTTTTATTACTTCAGGTGCCATCCATGCATATGTTCCAGCAGCTGACATGTTAGTTGTTTTATAAACTTCTCTTGCTAAACCAAAATCAGTAATCTTCAAAGTTTTAAATTGAAAATCATTATTTTCTATCGGT
>NW_026103501.1:0-983 GCF_025091365.1 Daktulosphaira vitifoliae
AATACTAATGAAAATAAAATATTTCAATACCAACTAAAATTTGAAATCAATAACTTGGAATAAAAGGTTTTGAAAAGAGACTAATTTTTAAATGTAGTGTAGGAAGTAGTTTTGCAAAATAAGATAAGTTTAATAGAATTAATTAACTGAACTTTTATGAGTCTAAATATAAAGACATGCAATTTTAAAAGGTGCTTTCTATAAATGCTAAAAAGATATATTTTTTATAGTCATTAATAATTAAATATCATTTAATTGACTTCCTCAAGATATATACTTAATGAATTCTTTGATAGTTATTTTATACTTACAATGAACACTAACAGTGATACGTTTACTAACTGAAGGTGGTACGCCGTTTGATCCTATACAGAGATAAGCGCCCATTTCAGACCTACTAACTTTAATCAACTTCAATAACTCTCCTTGATGTGTTATCACTGAAACAGATTTGTATGATAAAATTGATTTTAATCGAAATTAATTATAAAACAAATCATCTTAAATCGTACATAAACGCAATAAGAATATAAATGTATTAAGAACTATTTAATCAAATACTAAAATCTAATAATCATATAAAGGAGTTATTATTAACTGTTTTTGGTACAAACTCTCCAATAATATATCATAAACCTCAATCAACGTTTAATTAATAAATTATTTGCTTTGGTTGTATGATTTATTTTTTAAATACAAACCTTTTTATCATGACTCGAATTTTTATACTACATTAATATGCATGAATGTAAATACATACATCAACAACCTTATTTTTTGAATTAATATTATTTAAGTTATAAACACTCATATTAAAATAGCCNAATTTTTTGAATTAATATTATTTAAGTTATAAACACTCATATTAAAATAGCCAATCCTAGCACAAAACAGTAATTTACTATTTTATTAGGCAAATGTGAGACATATCTTCTATAATAATACACAGCAACATTAAAATCAAAATTTACTCACACTTCTTA
>NW_026103502.1:0-982 GCF_025091365.1 Daktulosphaira vitifoliae
ATTGTTCTTAATAATTTCCGGCACTGGGTATTTAATTTTTTTTTTTGACACTACTCTAAAGGCTAGCCGTGTTGTCGCCAACTGACCGCCGGGTCAAACGCCGAACGTTTTAGTCGTCACTGGTTGCTGATTAGTTTTCGTCCGTAGCGGTCGTGTTTTTTTTGTTGCGTGCGCTGCAACTGTTTTTATGTATATGTATCTTTTGTGAGTGCCCGCTATATTAAATATGTAATTTTTTGTATACTAGCGTCGGCTAATCCTGCCTCCGTTTTCTGTAGCCCTTCGGGGCTGCTAATGTATCTTTATTATTTTATGTTTTGAGCCATACATATTTCTTTTTAGGTGCCCCTATTTTTTTTTATTTAGGTCCCTCAACATGGCAGGCATGTTTCAAGACCACCTGTTATGTCTATATTATTTTGTGATTTTTTTTTATATAGGTTTTATGTTATATTTTATGGGGTGATGTGTATATATCAATAGTACAATATGGTGACGTTGTGCATTTTATTCCGGGGTGTTCCAATGTCTTGCAAGCTAAGTCTAACTATTTAAAACCAGTGCTTAGTGGTAATGCCGTGATTAATAGCCGGCGGGTACCCGAAGACGTTCATCGTATTCTCCAATTATAAAAGTGTAGGTATAATTCATTTTTTTATTAATATACGTTTTTTTTCTCTCTGTTCCCCTATAATTTGTAGACGAGGTTATTTGACCGTTCGGATTTTTGTCTCGTATTAACTTATTTTTTTTTTAATAAAGTCTACTTAATTTAACTTAACTATCATCTTATTTTTTTTGCGGGTTCCATCTTCAATAGACTCGAGTATTTTTTTATCTTTTTTCCTTTCAAAAATCAACTCCCCTTAGTTTATAAGGTACGGACATATAAGGTCATCCCTCATCATTATGGTTATGTGACAACTGTCACGAGGTTTTGGTGTACATCTACTATCAACGACTCAACGGACATCGACTTCAA
>NW_026103503.1:0-982 GCF_025091365.1 Daktulosphaira vitifoliae
TTATACATAAATTTAAAATTTGATGTTGAAAAAAAATTATGTTTTAGAACAATTTAAAAAATGGTTACACATGAAATTTAAAGCAACTTCTGTAAACATTCATATATGTACTACCAATGCAGTGAAGGACTAATTAATTTGGATAGATGTAATATAAAACATCTAAATTATGTTGTTCTCTATCTTCTCTAGTAACTTAAAACTTTTCACCTCTATTATTACGTCCTCACTTTTTGTAACTAATCTGCTTAATTCACAAACCTTGTATTTGTCTTTGTTAAACTCGTACTTTATATACTATGTCTTACTCCTACTAATTCTTAATCCATTTCCTTGATCTCCACACCACTAGTCTTTGATAATGTCACATAAGCTGTATACCTTTAAATATTAGCACCAAAATATTATTCTTCCATTCTTTGGTATTTTCCCTTCTGATAGGATATTATTAAAAAGATCCTTTAACTACCTTATGCCAACATCACATAATATTTTCCATACTTTTACTGAGAGTAAAACTCTGGTTCTACTGCTTTATTCTTTTTCATTGATGCCACAATCTCTCATAGCTGTATCTCACTAATTAATCTACTAGTCTCTCAGTCTGTTCTTGTGTCATACTTTGAACTAAGAAATAATAAACTAAAAAAATTATATTTTTTATCTATATTCTTGTCATATATTTGAATTAACACAATAGGATTTTAAGAATTTAATCAATGTTATTTTTAAAAATAAAGTTTTTCTTAAGATTTTAAGAAAACTGGAATGCTTTATAAGAAATTAATTTTTAACATTACAAAATAATTTTTAATAAAAAATAAATAATTAATATAAAATATTGTTAAAAGTTCACTTTAAAATGTTTTTGAAATTTATTTCTGAAGTATTAGTTAAGAATAACTATAATTTTTCTCTTATTACTAAAAACCAAATACTAAACATTTAAAATTATATTAAATTAATAGTTCTTACCCAAAAT
>NW_026103504.1:0-982 GCF_025091365.1 Daktulosphaira vitifoliae
AACCCCAATTTAAACTGAATGCGTGTATATATAGCTTCCCTCGATATTTTAAAGTAATGTACACATTTTAATTGAATAAATTTTTTTATTTTTAATATTATGTGAATTCGTATGATTATAATCGTATATAAATGCGCCAAATACTGATATTAATACTATTTAAAATAAAACGCAGATCAGAGGACGAGTGCAATATTTTATTTTCATATACTTAATAAAAAAACACTCCATTGAACACAATTGATAATGAAGTAAAGAATTTTATTAATTTCAGGACAAACGACTCGTGGATTATGCAATCGATATGCTCAGTACGATGGTGAAAGTTTGCATACGCATGTTAGAAACACCGTTAGTTTAATTTATCAATAAGTTCTATCGTCTTTATTTCCACGTGTCTATGTCATTACTTATTCCGCATGTTATAATTTTGTTTATATTTTCAGGACTGTGCAGTTTAGGAAACAAGAAACACATCTGTTCATGTTACGAGTACTGGTTGGATTAATAATATTGTATGATCACATTCATCCAAACGGTGCCTTCGTCAAGGCTTCTAACATCGATGTAAAAGGTTGTGTTCGACTTTTGAAGGACCAACCAGAAGAATTCCAAACGGAAAACCTGTTGAATGCATTGAGGTTATTATTAACATAAATGGTTTATTAACACAATATTCATTTTTATAATTATTACGTATCCTTAATATTATATGACTCGCTTGTATACACCAGTTCAACTTATATTGACTGGTGTCAAATCAACTTTCTAGTTGATAACTGGAAGGAAAATTATGTACAACTAGGTTGCAGGCAATTGTACAACTTGTTGTGTTTTTTACAGGTATACTACGGCCCATTTGAACGACCCTTCTACTTCAAAAACTCTAAAAGCTCTTCTAATGGAAGCTTAAACATCGATGATACTCAATAGTCGAGTTTTTTTTTTTTTGATATTTTTTTATGTTAAATATTTTAAGTAT
>NW_026103505.1:0-982 GCF_025091365.1 Daktulosphaira vitifoliae
ATGCATTTATAAGGTAAATTAATATATTACTTTTATATTATCAGTTATTTGTATACTTTCTAGTTGTAGTCCTAACAAATATGAATAATTTGATGTTTACTTTTATAAAGTATTCAGAATTTAACTAAGTTAAAATTATTATAATTTTTTTACTAATTTTTTAGAAATGTCTTGTCAATGGATGATAAATTGTTTGGCCGCTCTGGCCATTTGAAAAACTATAATAAACTACCTGCCATAATGACCCCAGTCAATACTATTTCTAACCATAGTGATTTTGGTTTGCCTGATGTTACAATCACATCACAATTCACATCATTAAAACTTACTCCAGACTATAATGACAGTGATGAAGAAAGTGATGATCATTCTCATAGTTTTTTACTTTTAGATGAGAAAGAAAGGCTGAAGGTATTTATCATACATTAAAAGTGTCAAACAATTTTATCACTATTTTTTTATGTTAAGGTTCCTAATGTAGAGACATTTGTAAAACGACTTTATGGTTATAAAAATAACAGTCCTGTAAAAGTTATTTCAATTTTTGGTAACACTGGTGATGGGAAGTCTCATACTCTCAATCAATGTTTTTTTAAAGGTTCTGAAGTCTTTCGAACGTCTTCTGAACAAAAGGCATGTACTGTTGGTATTTGGGTTGCATTTGATCCTACACTGAATATTGTATGTTTGGATACTGAAGGCTTTTCTGGATCAGCTTTACATAATAAGCAAAGAATAAGATTATTACTTAAAGTAAGTAGTATAATAATAATCTTTATTATAGAATAATATTCCAATTTACAATTTACATAACAATATTATACAAGGAGATATTATAGAAAGGTAATTTTAAATTGGCGGCCTACCTAGCTCAGTTGTTAACGCAATGACCAGTCAATTTCTTTATTAGATCATGTTCTATTTTATAAGCTAGTTAAATATGTATGTTGCCATTTAAAAAAATAAAATTGTCACCCATATA
>NW_026103506.1:0-982 GCF_025091365.1 Daktulosphaira vitifoliae
TGTCGTATTAAATAAAAATAAAATACATCTATAATAAACATTATTAATATATTAGATTAACATTGTTTAGTTATAATAATAGATACAACCCAAGTTATGTTAATAATGTGTTTTTGTGTATAAATGTATTGGAAGAAAATATGTCTATATTCAGTATTTATAGAGTGATTGCTTTTAGATAAATTAGGTGAGTTTTAGTTAATAGATATAATGAGTCACAAGAGGTCAGAATCGATATTATTATAATCTATTATGTTAAAATTCATTTTCAAATTAAAAGGACATCTACCTTAGATTGCCTTGTTAACAGTTAAAAATCACTATCATGTCTATCGCATGCTTATCGCAGTATATCTACATATTAATAATTTTCATTCTACTTAAATTTTATTTTCGCGGAAAAAATAATTTTGCTATACTGTTTAGTCATAAGTCTTATTATAGCTTATATTCTTAATAACTTCCGAATAAAAAATTTTTTTTTGGAAATATGCTTGTATAAAAAATATTGATTCTATGACTATTATAGAAACAAAAGACAAATTACGCTACAAATAATTTATAGATAGCGTTAGTGTTATATAACTAAGTAAACTTGTTAGTAATTTTTTATGATGGTTTTTGAAATTTTTTTTGCAGTAATTAATTTCACAAACTGATGAAACTTAAAGAACGAACAAAAATATATTTTTTAAATTCACATAGATTATTTGATATTATATCGTGTATTTATTTGTAGTGTCATTCTGTAAGTGCATAGGTGTCGCACTATTATAGCATTATTATATATAGTTTTAGTCAGAATTGTTTTAATTATTAAGGATGTTAAAAAAAAATTTAAATGTCACACAACTTTGAAAAATTATTCAGTGAATAAAAGCATTTTTTTTCCAACGCCTTGCGTCCGAATCATTTATTTGGATACTAACATTGTAAGTTTATCTTTCTTCCTCGCCTTAATCCCAACTACATGAGTCAGTCA
>NW_026103507.1:0-982 GCF_025091365.1 Daktulosphaira vitifoliae
GTATGCACTAAGCGAGTTTCACCATTCTTTTCACCCTTGATTGGCTTAACAATAACAGATTTTTTCTTTTTCTACAAAAATTATTAAATAAATTAATAAAAATATTAAATAATTGATAGCATTTTGTTAAAATTACTGGTGTTTCAATTGGCTTTCCAGCAGCTCTTGCTTTGGCATGCAATTTTTTTTCAGTTGGGCGGTGAACAAAACGCCAAGTTCCACTTTTGTACACTACTTTCCATGTAGCAGTGCCACTAGCTAAATTTGGTTTAGTTTTCTTTTGTACGACACCTTTTGCTGCTTTAGCCTTTTTTTTCTCTTGATGTTTAGCCAAACTCTTGACTTTGCTAGGTCTTAACTTCTTTTTAGGATCAGTAGACCCAGGTGTATTAGAAGCGACTACTTCCTTAGCCTTAGCCATCTATAAAAATAATATAATTAAGATTTTATGTCGAATTTGCAAAAACATATTTTTGGCAATATTAAAATAAATAAATTTAATATTCCTCTCCCCATAAAAATAATAACTAAAGAACTTAGCAAAATCTATTAATAATTTTTAGAATAATTTAAAAGTAGAATAGGTTGAGCATTATACATATTTATAAATTATACATAATCAGCAGTTCAAATACTGGGCATAATACAATTATGTAAAAAAACATTCAGCAATAGAATACTACAGAAAAAGTAAAATAAATAATACGATCTTTCTAATTAACAGATTAATAATTTAAACAATTATTACATTATATCAATTATTTCTAATTTTGTAAATTTTAAGAAAAACAACTATTAACACTTGAANCTTTCTAATTAACAGATTAATAATTTAGTAAATATAATTTAAACAATTATTACATTATATCAATTATTTCTAATTTTGTAAATTTTAAGAAAAACAACTATTAACACTTGAAAAACTTTCAGAATTGTTTCTAAGAATATTCTTAGCAAGAAAATACTATAAACAATATTAATT
>NW_026103508.1:0-982 GCF_025091365.1 Daktulosphaira vitifoliae
CCCCGACTTAAAAAAAATGTCTAATATATTGGTATTAACTTTTTTTATAATAAATTATATTTATTTACTAAAAATAAATGGTATTTTAAATAAATAACAAAATTGATGATAATTTGATAGGATTCGACACGTATTTATCTACATTTTATCAGAGATTTCTAGAAATTATTCGGATTTCATTGGGTCATTTAGATAATAAAAATACCCGTAGCAAAAATATAACAACAACGGAAATATTCTGAACTTGTAGTTCATTTTTAAATTTATTTTATAGTTTATCAGTTTAGAGAATTATAAACAAATAAGTTTAGTTACCCCTATTCAATATACCGCATTCATAAAAAATACAGAAAAGAATTTTTTATAATTAAAATAGTATTTAAAAAATAAACAAAAGTTATGAAATTCTTTATGAATCGTCATTTAGTAAAATTAAAATAAAAGTTGTTAAGATAGTAGATACAATTATTAATTTAAAAATTTATAATTGGCTGACTTTNAAAAGTTGTTAAGATAGTAGATACAATTATTAATTTAAAAATTTATAATTGGCTGACTTTTTAACTTAATTGTATCCATAACTGTATATTATATTATTTGTATATTCACATAACAAGAACAATAAATTATTTCAGTCAAGATAAATTTATATTAAATTTGAATTTCTTTAATGAATAAAGTTACAAAGAAAAATAAGATTAAAATAAAATAACAAAACAATTAAACATAGAAAAAGTAAAAAAAATGTTTGGTGGTATACAAATAAAAATTCCATTTTTAAGTGAATATTAAGAAAATTGATATAAAATACAACAATAAAATTTCATTCATAAAAATATTAAAAAAATAGCTCGCCAGCAATAATTTCATTTTTGTGTCTTAATCTTATAAAAGGCATAAGATTTGCATTTATTGGTGTTGTATCACCTCGAGACATTTTTTCTGCCAGCTCAACAGTAAATGGCCCACAATCATGTCCATT
>NW_026103509.1:0-981 GCF_025091365.1 Daktulosphaira vitifoliae
CGCTCACCACTCATGGACGAATGCGTTACGACAGTATAGTCTCAAGGTCATACACGACGGGATACGCGACATAATAACACGTGCCGCGTGGAGTAACAAACTTACAAACAACAAACGACAAATAACAAACAACAAACATACATGTGAAACTAATACAAGCGTATTAAAAAGGTTGAAAATTACCGATATTAAATCTTATAATTTTTTAAAATTTTTAAGAATAATGTCATCAACTAGATACGATTTGTGATCTCTTGACGTATTGTTAAAATCGGTCATGTAAGAATTGGGAATAAGTGGTAACAGAAAAAAAATGCACAATTAGTAAAATGAATCATCATTCTTCCCATCAAAGCTAAAACAAACGCTATATTTAAAATAATTTTGTTATGGGGAAGCATTCTTTAAATTTAGTGTAACACCTAACATAACTGAGCTAAATTAAAAATAAATTAAAGCAAACAACACAAAGTTTAGATATAGAAACATTACTGCCAAATAATATTAATTATTAATGTTATTTATTAAAATAGGCACAAGACTTTTGTTGCAGTAATATTTAAAGTAATTTTAAATTTTGTTTTTTATTCGATAATAGTTATAAATATACTTGTTAGTAAAATACTAAAATTCAATAAATTATATGAATAACGTTTTTAAGTATTTAAAGAAACAGTATATAAAATTACATTTAATAATAACGTAAAGATAACATTTCGTTATGATTATATTTCGCTTTTTACCGCTTTTAATACCTTTCCATGTTGTTCAAAGTCTTATCATAGAATACTTGCTTGACGAAAATAATTTGGAAATAGTGTATGATGATCTAATGCAAATTGATTTTGGAATTCCAAATGCAGACCACCTTAAAAGAATTGCAGCATCTCCGAAAAAATTAGATAAATTAAATCGAAAAGATTTACTAAAACAAGCAATTCAAGCTAGAGTGAAAGATTTAGAATGTGGAATTAAAATTAT
>NW_026103510.1:0-981 GCF_025091365.1 Daktulosphaira vitifoliae
TGGTGTCATTAAAAAAACTCCCATAAAAATGCGTATTACATACAAATACTTATTTCCCTGTAATCACCTTTTTGTATACTCCGTCCTTGTCTTATTTAGTTACCACAATATACTATGAAGGGAATTGGACGAAGGAATCCCGTTGACTCCAAACACCTTTACTATATCTCTACCATTAGTCATAATATACTTAATGTACACATATATACTGTTTATACTCTGGAATATAAGTACACAAATGCGTATCAAACAAATGCAAATTGCTATAATAATAAATTCGAATGTCAAGATTAATTCATACCAATATTGAAATTACTTCCTAACCCTCCTAAGTACTACAACCATAAAAATTCTACCAACAATGCCTGAGTGATAAAACAAAGTGAATAAATAACAAAATAAATAATTTTTCCTCTTTTAATCCACCTTTAACCCAACTACTTAGGGTTAACTCTTAAATCTTATTTTTTAACTTATTTTAAAGGGAGTGGCAAAATGAAGATATTTTTCTACGTCTTATATATGACTTTACTGTTAAACCTAAAGCATAGTAATAAATAATAGCAAAAAAAGTAGAAAGTTATAAGAACACAAAAAACAGTGGCTTTTTATATACGTTTAAATACAGAAGAAAATTTGTAGAAATTAATTTCTGTTTCTTACATTTAATATATTATACAACATTTTATTTAATATATGATTGAAATATACAGTATTTTAGGAATATTATTAAAAGTTCAACTTTTAATGCATATGTTTTAAATTTTTAACTCTACCGTATAAAATTATTAGATTATTAAAAAAAGTATTTCAAATGAAAGGGATTTGTATAAAATACATTATATATAAGTACCTTATTATATCTATCTGCTGTCGTACGTCGGCAGTGCCCCAACGTAGACACAAAGGTTTATTAAAGTTTTATATATATATATTGACGACGAGTTCGCCGTTCGAGCTCTTCTCGAGTCCTCCCGTTGG
>NW_026103511.1:0-981 GCF_025091365.1 Daktulosphaira vitifoliae
AATTTAGCTATAAAAAGTTATTTGAATATAAAGTATAAAAATAATAAAATTGCCTGTTTTGTAACAACTGTAATTTTAGCTTCGATGCGAAGCTGAGAAGGTATTAATTTTACTATGATGTGTTTTTTTTTTATGTCTATTAACACTTTTTTTCAGCTTTCAACGAACCGATATCTTTAAACGTTACGTCAAAAGATCACAAATCGTATCCAGTCAAAGAAATTACCCTCAAAAATTTAAAATATTTTATTCCCCGTAAATGTGATAAATCTCTAAAAAAAGTTACAAATGTATAAATCGCTAATTTTTGACATTTTTTCAATTTTTTTACTTAAAACTGCCATACATTTTTAAAAAATAAGTAAATCAACATAATTTTTTTTTATAGATACCTTAACTATGTATCTATTATTTGGTATATATATATTTTTTAATCTGACTTCACCTGCTCAGGAGGGGATTCAAAATGACAACTTTATTACAAAAATAAAGTCCGTGTAAAATTATTGTTTTTATTATCGGAATAAATTTTTCTCTATTATCTAAAACCTGCTGTTTACGCGAAGTCTCAATCTGATTTTGTATATCACATAAAAGTCTTTGATATGTTTTAAGAAATAATTCACTTTTTAAGAATGCCAACTTGTGGTACTGAGTTTCAGAATGACAGTCTAAGTCTCCATTTTTCCTCATTAATTTAGCAAATTTAATTAAAGGTTCTTTCACTAATATTTTAATGGTTATAGTTTTTTGACCATCTACAAGAATATCATTTATAAAAATAGCACCATTTTTGCAAAATAGCCCTTTTTTACATCAGAATAAACAACCAAGAATAGTTTGATAAATGTTGATGATTTGGACGTCGCTTTTCTTCTCTATTTTGTTTATTATGCGAAGAAAAATGAAATACCTAATTTTAATAATTTTATACATGCATAATTTAATAAACATTTAAAACTAATAAAATAAGTATTACTA
>NW_026103512.1:0-981 GCF_025091365.1 Daktulosphaira vitifoliae
ATGGGATGGATAATCCTAAAAGGGTGAGTACGAATAGTGAAGAATGAACACTAAGAAATAACGGGTAAAGATCACTGAAAATAGATGTTTACAGATTATATTATAATAATACTTTTCTATTATCACAATGTGAGCATGTACATGGTTGATAAGTTTTTTTGTATTTACCATTACATATCCTAATTTTTTATTCTTCGACCGATATTTTTAATAAAAATTATCAGCGAGACATGTTTTTAAGTTCAAGGATAATGAAATTTAAGTTCTGATCCGATTTCGTCAATCTAAAAGAATGTTAAAATCTCTTAATTAGCTTTAATCTCCCGATCATATTTTATTTATAGTCTGATGTTTTGCCATGACTTGTAAACGTTTAATATTTTTCCTTAGAAATCATCAAATCAAAATGAGGTTTTAGTACATTTTATCTCATTAACACATTATTTTTAAAATAATCCATTTTGGACTGTGGAATATTTCCAGTTAAGAAATAAATATATAAATTTCAATTCATCTAATGCTGTTATTCAGCCAAGATTCTCAGGTGTAACATTTGTTCGCAAACTTTACTGCAACTTTATACAAGGTACTTCGTAAATAATTTTTCATTATTAAAAGCAATTATTAGGGTAAGAAACATCATTAACTCAGGATCTCTTACCGCCCCCTACTCCACAGCAAACGTTTAAGTGATTCCAGACCACTTCCGCGAGCGAGCACTTAACTCAATTACTACCCTTCATACTTATGGTGACCGTGTGTCTTTACATTTTTACAACACTCTTGGGGACCACTGATGCTTTCATCTTTAATGCACTTTTCTTCATTTATCATACCGAAAATCGTTTAGTTGTACAGTTTGTAGTAAACACGGCACTTACCTTAATCCAAATGTAAAAGCCCCTAGACTTCCTTTATGTACACTATCATCTTTTAAAGTTACGCCAAAAAGCACTTTCTTTAAAATTATTTGTTTGTTTT
>NW_026103513.1:0-981 GCF_025091365.1 Daktulosphaira vitifoliae
AAAAAAAAAACTTGCCATTTTTTATAGAAATTTTCTTTTCTTATAATTGCAATGTATCTATCAATCACGTTTTGTCGAAAAAGTTCAAATATTCTATGTTAATAATATATTTATATGGTTTTAATGTTTTTTATACCCTCTTACTGGTGTTGACTTGTGGTAGCAAAATATTCGAAAGTTACAGACCGCAACAATTAATGAAAAGAGTAATTTTTCGGAAGACATATTATAATGTTATTGTAAAGATAAATATTTAATCATATTATAGTACTTTTACTCTTTACATGTTCACAGTCATCTCCCAGGTTTGAAAACTGTATAAGATTAAATGAACAAATTTTTTACAATTTGTGTACACTTAACAGTTATTCAAGTGTAGTAAATATTTCTTAATGGTGTTGAACCGTAGAAACTATTAACGTCATACTTGTATTATGTGTTTGAATATGCGAACAGTACGTTCCTATGCATATCACGCAGACGCTAAGTAAAAGAAACGCTATGGAACAAATGACTTGTTATATTCGTGTAAACATAACCTACAGTAATCTTAGTAGTGGTTTATAGATTGTCGTCGTTATGGTACCCACGAATTAATTATAATTGGCGAGATTCAAGTTGTGACGTATGCCAACCAGAAGAGTTTAAATAAACAACAATGTTGAGTTTTAAAATACATCCATGTAATAGTCATCTATAGAAGACTAGTTGTAGATTTAACAGTTGAGTAAAAATGTAATGTTGTTAGTGTGTAAATTTATGCGTTAACTTTTGATTGTGTGCTTGATCTTGTACACATTAGCGAAGGTTTAAACGAGAGATGAGGACAAGAATTAACTTCCATCAAAAGAGAAACGGCTTCCGTCTAGTGAATTGACCGACACTTCCGGTAGCTTTTTGTGAACGCATACAAGTAAATCTTTGTTTACTACCGTTCAACTGTCAATAGAAAACAGTTATACTGTTAAAGCTGAAATTCGA
>NW_026103514.1:0-981 GCF_025091365.1 Daktulosphaira vitifoliae
TCGATGCAAAGCTGAGAAGGTATAAATTTTTCATTTATTATTGTGATGATATCACACTATTACAAATTAGAAAAGTAATTACAAATTCCAACTAAAAGTGTGGTTTAGACTTAATTTAAGCAAATTTTTGTCTCAATTGTACAATATATGTTTTATTTTCTTATTAAAGTAAGATTATGAGGACGTGTAGTTAATTTATCAAGTTATCAGTGGGATATTGTAGTGATTGTTACTCATTTTTATTATTTTACAATGTTTAATGTTTTCACGTCATGTATATTATGTACTATACTCGCTATATATAATAAAGTCATGGCTAATGATAGTTTTATCGATATTATGAATACACGTGGTAAAATTAAATCGATACTTTGTGTTTCATTGAATAGTTATCCGATGAATGCTTTAAAACTAAGATTGTGATGTACTGTTTAAAGGTATGAAAATTTATATAGTTGATTTTAATAATGCTTCAGTATAATATGCTGTATTATTGACATTTAAATAAGGATATTCTATGCGGGCTCTTGAATTACGTTTTACAATATAGCATAAATATATACAATTCATCGTCTAGACATTTGATAGTAGATAATTAAGTCGTCGTGGCACAATTATACAAGATATAGTATGTAAGGTAGTTGCTATTTTTAAAGTCTTAAAATTTGAGGAGCGCCGGCTGGAATTTTATTCCTATACATTTAAAGATAATTTATACAAAATTTGAGCTTTACACGACTTAACAGTTTTTGTATTACTAGACTAAAGTTTTCATCTTACGGAAAATATTATAATCACTAATATTTTACAGTAAGGAAAAAGTTTCTATTGTTCTCANAAAATATTATAATCACTAATATTTTACAGTAAGGAAAAAGTTTCTATTGTTCTCATTGTTCATAACAATTGACCTGTTTTCTTACTTTTTGAACATTCTGATATATTGTAATTTTCTTTACAATTTTTTGTTAAGTAAATACT
>NW_026103515.1:0-981 GCF_025091365.1 Daktulosphaira vitifoliae
AAAAAAAGCTGTAAAATTAAGATTCTGCTTAAAAATTTTTTTAATCAATTTTAAACCCAAATATATATATATATATATATACATTTTTAAATTTAGTTGGCTTTCAAAACAATTTCATTCCGAAGGACGGCTATCTATTGGTAGTACAGGTCATAAAAATTTACATATTGGTTTAGGACTTGGTGGCTCAGGACTTGATGCTAAAGGAGGTATTGTTGGTGGAACAATTGAACTTAATAAAATCAACACTTATGGTAAATTATGTTATTAATAAATTGAAAATTTCAAAAAATTATAATAACTTATTAAATATAAAAATTATTTGTGTAGTATTAATTAAAGAAGATCCTGGATTAGAGCCTCGCCATACAGTTGGCTTAAAATTACTAGCATTTGAACTACGTTTAGATTACATGGGAACAGCTGTTCTTATGTCTCGTGTAAGCTTGCTTGAAGTCATATTAAAAGATGAATGGAAATTAATATCCAAGACCATGTCATCAGATGGCTTATTTGAATCAAATAAAAGACCCGGTATTGTTTTTATGCATGGTGATCTTGGATGGGATCAACTACAGCTAATGATATCTAAAAGCACATCTTCTGATATTATGAAAATGTATTACAAACTAGAAGAATTTTTCTCACAGCAATTTAAATCTAGTAAACGTGTTTTTTCGAGTTTACATGAACCTAGAGATTCTCTTAATAGTGAAAAAAATTTGAAGAAAAAATCAACTAGAAGAAGAATACTGGTGTCTACTTCAAGCCCAGAGAGTAATAGGATGTTTTCTTTTAAGTAGTAATAAAAGTTGTTAATATTTTTTTTNATAGTAATAAAAGTTGTTAATATTTTTTTTATTTTCAGATTCAAGTCTAGATGATTGTAAACACCATCACCGACATTGGCAACGAGCATTGGAAATTGTTTCTGGCTTAAAGCTATCTACATTTAAATATCCTTTACCCCAGTGGGGTACT
>NW_026103516.1:0-316 GCF_025091365.1 Daktulosphaira vitifoliae
TAAGAAAAACAACTTTTTTACACATAAATAGACTTTGAAAGTCAAAAAAATTAGAGAGTCGACGGAAAATTGAAACATCATCAAACTATGAAAGTAAGAAATCACTTAAAATTACTGAAAAACAACATATTTACACATAAAAACAATCTGAAAGTTGAAAAAATTTGACAGTCAACGAAAAATTGAAACATCATTAAACTACGTTCTAAGTAAGAAAAAACTTAAAATTTAAGAAAAACAACTTTTTTACACATAAATAGACTTTGAAAGTCGAAAAAATTAGATAGTTGACAAAACATTGAATCATTATTAAACA
>NW_026103516.1:663-980 GCF_025091365.1 Daktulosphaira vitifoliae
ACGTTCCAAGTAAGAAAAAACTAAAATTAAAGAAAAACAACAAGTTTACACATGAATAGACTTTGAAAGTCGAAAAAAATTGATAGTTGACGAAATATTGAAACATCATCAAACTACGTTCTAAGTAAGAAAACACTTAAAATGACTGAAAAACAACATATTTATACATAAAACAATTTGAAAGTCGAAAAAATTAGAGAGTTGACAAAACATTGAAACATCATTAAACAAAAAGTTATATGAAAAACAACTTAAAATTTAAGAAAAACAACATATTTATACATAAAACAATTTGAAAGTCAAAAAAATTAGACAGT
>NW_026103517.1:0-980 GCF_025091365.1 Daktulosphaira vitifoliae
AAAAAAATAAATAAAAAAAATGATATTAGTATTGTCATGACAAAATTTTAAACTCACATACTCAAATAAAATAAATTATATTCCTTTTTTTGTTTTCAAGATATACATAATTTTATTTGATATGAATAGAAATAGTAGTTATAACTGGTTTTATAAGTAGAAATTAAATTGTTAATTTCAGAATTACTCACATTTCTTAGCACAGGTTTCAATTATACCTCTTGCTTTTTGCATCAATTGTTGATTTGATCCGTAATACTTTTCCGCTATTTTTGATGCCCCCTCGATGGAGAATTTTTTATTGTTAATCTAACAAATATAATATTATTATATTATCTTAATACCATTAAATATATTATTACTATCAGTCATATATGCTGATCCTTTTAACTAAAAAATTGTAATACTATAGCAATACTAGTTTTATAATTAATTTTTACTTACCACGTTTACTTCTTTCATTAAGCAACCCATCATGCACTAAACAAAATTTCAAAAATTTTATTATATAACATACGATATTTTATTTACATTCTAATTACTCACTTTTTCGTTTTGAGATTTTGGTATTCCCATTGATCGAAATCCTTGCATTTCCTCTAAAAATCAAATTTAAATTAATATCCTAAGGTTCATAAAATTCTAACGATAGTAATATTCTAAGTAATATGAATATGAGTTGACTGTCCTAATACTGAACTTTACCTTATGAATAAGAATCATTGATATTACTTAAAATTTTTACTCTCTAGTATTTTAAATTGGAAAATTTTATTATTTAATTGACCTTACTTCTAACTATTAAAGCTGATGATATTTAAATGTGATAAGAAATATCAAAAAGAATTTTAATTACATAACTCTTTTAGATTTTTGGAGATAAATTTTATTATTAATAAAATGTTGACTTTAAAAAATTCTTAATTGCTCGATTCTTTAAATTAGCTAACCACATATTAGACGAATAGTGTTAAATAGAT
>NW_026103518.1:0-980 GCF_025091365.1 Daktulosphaira vitifoliae
CTCAATGACTAATTTTTATACTTATTCCTACCTACTTAATATTTGTAGGTGGGACTTAAACTATTAATGTGCAAACATCCAGTACAAGATTATTCATCCCTTATAAGTTTGAGAGGTAGGGTTATTTGGGGTTGAGTCTTCTATGTGAGTTTATTGGTTATTGTGACTTGTAACATTTATTTTAAGAAGGGGATGAATATTTACATTTATTATGTTTTAGTGAATATCCTTAAGATTTGTGATTTTGTGATTTTTGAATAGAATAATATTACCAAGATTATTATAAATTGAATATTCTTAAATAAATGTATAATAATTAAATATTTAGTTTATAAATAATTTTAATTGGTTGTAGATTGAAAATATATTCAGCATGGTTATTATGATGTGATTATATTTGTTTAATGTATAATTATTATATTATTAGTGAGCACTTTCTTTAATTTAAATTAATATAGAGTTGTTAAATATGCCAAGTAAATAATTGACTACCACATCCTCGGCATCTAAAGAAATGGTGTTCTTTCTCTAATGTTTGATACCAATGTGTAGCATTAAGTGTAATTGTTATGTTAATTGATTTAAAGATTATTTGCTTATTTTCATTTTGAAGATATTGAATTAAACTACGTTGACAATCATTACTATCATGAACTACGACATGCCAATCATTAGTAATTGTATAGTCTAAGAATGAGAATGTGATTATATTGTTTCTACCAAATAAGTTCCTATATTCTTTATCAATTATATTTATATGGGCATCAGCTAATGTATTTCTTATTGAAGCTAATTCATTAGCGTTTCTGAATTTAAAAGAACGAATAGGAAATCCAATTTCAAGTTCGTCGGATTGTTTATTAATCATTTCTTTTATGATATCGAATTGTTTAAGATGAGGAAAATCATTGATAGCACTAACATTACTTAGAGCTTTGTCTCTATATTTGTTAAATAATTTATTAATGTGCATATTAGTA
>NW_026103519.1:0-980 GCF_025091365.1 Daktulosphaira vitifoliae
AAAACAATACCTATTCTTTTACAGTGCACTGTGGAGAACTTTGAATGTAAGCTAAGCGAGTGACTCGTCTACTACCAACACAATTGAACGTTGCACGGGGATCGATCTCAGGCGAAAACAACGTCACGTACGACAAACGGAGGTTTCCGGTTCACGTTATTCAGCCAAGGAAACAACGTCGAAGTTCAACGCAAAGCTACAAAAACTTCCAATGAATGCCTTTGCGAGAGACCATAACACCATGTAAATTCGATTTCCGCACTTTCGGCGTATAAGTAACAATGTTATTTATTAAAAATCATGAGTGTGGCGTACCGAAAGCAAGCAACGCGGAGTGCTTTTGTGGGGAAATAACCGAGTTCGTGCAATGTGCTCTGCGGGATGACGTCACGGGACACCACACATTATGTGTACTATATTCTACAATGCGGACTGTGGTGCAGCAGGCGACGGCGTCACCGGTACTATTACACCACCACCCCTCGACCACGATGTTACGCCATCACCATTCCTCTCTCAGGGCGACCCACCGCCGTCTAAAGCACACGATTATATGGTCGCGTTTCGACCGAAATATTTTTTTCATCTCGTACATCGCCGAACCGGATTCACATCACCACAGTAAACGAACTAATATTAAATTACGTTTGGGTCACAAACACAAGTGCAAAGTTAACAATTATAATAATAATGATGGTAACCAACAGATGAAAAATGTTTTTACGACGTCCCGTCGGTGACGAGTGTCCAACATAAGATATTTTTACGTTCTTTCCGAGAATGCACCAATAACAGGAGACAAAAACATTTTTTCTTTTCATAACCACTTAAAAACAATAATGGTACGAGAACTTAAAGAGAAAATAAATAAATAATTTCCAGCAATGGACTAGATCACAGATCCGCGATTTTTTAATAATCTTCTTTTTTTTTTGTAGCTTTTCGAGTTTTATTTTTTTTTTTTTTAATTAATTTTTTTA
>NW_026103520.1:0-980 GCF_025091365.1 Daktulosphaira vitifoliae
TGCTTTTGGAATAATCCACCAATTTCCTACTTAAAAAAAAAAAAAAATTTGGTTAGGAATTTTTTCTGTTATTCGCCAAAATTACTCCTTCGTTGACTAGAATAAATCATTAAAAAGAAAATTTTATGAGAATTAAAACAATGTTATTTTTAAGATTAATATGCAGGCAGGAAATTTTATAATTACTATTTACAGTATATTTATCATAGTAATCATTTCTAAGTAATTTTTGATATTTAAAAAGATTCTACAGTTGAAATATCCAGAACTGAATTAATTTTAATGATTTACTTTAACTAAAAAAAAAAAAGTTATAATTTTAAATCCCTCTTGTAGGCAGGTAAAGGGTTAGATAAAAGCGTCGGGCGCTCAATATACGAAAAATATGGCACAAAGCACACACGCTTTTATCACAATAATACTAGTACTTTTCGTTCATTATTGTTTTTTACGCTTATTTTAAAAATTATTTTTAACTTTTTAGTTCGATGTTCTTTAAAAGCGTGTTTTTTAGTTTTTTTAAACTATATTTATTATGTGTAGAAGAAATTTGTCCATAAATCTCTAAAACAAATATCATAACTTGAAATTTATAATAGAATAAATAAATCATATTATTTTCATGTAAATATGTCTGTGCTAAATAAAATTTTAATACGATCCCAATTTACGTTTATATAAATGTCAAATACTTTTCAGGTAGTTCAGTTTAAGAAAAATTCAAGTGTTAATTTTCTGACTTAAATATACATTTTTTTAGTTATACAAAATAAAAAAATGTTTTTTGCTACAATTTTAGTTGCAATAATAATTAGTTATTGTAATGAAACACACGGTGTTTCTGAAGACGCATTATTGTTTCTGAGAAACAACCTGTATTATACTCGGATGGTGGAATGGTTTCGTTTGGATGCATAATCGAGGAAGCATCGAGATTTGATGATATTACTCGAAATGTCAAAATAAATAATGGTCTAAAA
>NW_026103521.1:0-980 GCF_025091365.1 Daktulosphaira vitifoliae
TAATAAAGACATCAACATTATTGTTTTTAATTATAATAATTTTAACTTAATTATTATTTTAAGAGAAATCAAGTAGCTAGTTTTAAAAAATAATTTTACATAAAATTACTGGTGTGAGAAAAAAACAATTATTGGTTTATTCGACAAAAGACTAAAATACATATGGAAGTGTAAATAAAATTTTAAATATTAATAATTTTTAATTCCGTCTTGTGCGTTATTCTAATTTTTTATTTAATGATAATTTTGAAAACAAATCATAAGTTTGTTTTGCATAAAAATCAAAGTGTGCACTCATATATTCTGAAAAGTCATTCTTATAATCTGTAAAATCCCTAATTTTTTTGTATTTTTTGTAACATGTTGGCAGGCGAGAAATTTTGTCTGAATAAACACACAAATTCCTTGAATAATTAGAAATGTCCGAAAATGATTTGTTTAATATTACGTTCAAATCAATTGCAAAATCATCACCTTCTGGTAATGGCATATTTATTATGGGCAATAGTTTTGAAAAAAATGGGTCTGTAGCTCTTACTTCATTTAGGCCTTCAGGAAATAAACTTTTTAAAAAAGATATATAATTGTAAAGTTTACGCGCTAATTCTTTATATTCCTTGATTTTTATAATAAGCAAACTCTTTATTTTTAAGCTCTTTTTTGGGTAGGGCATTATTAATTCTTCATCATAGATTGTCTTATAATCACTTGTCATGTAAGACAAAAATCGATTAGTTAACTTAATTTGTTCCCAACACTTACACTTTACGAATTCAAAAATCAAGTTAACTTTTATTACAAAATTTGCTGAATTAACATGCAAATATTTTGACTTACGTAGTTCGTCAGGCATTTCAACAAATTCTATATTGTGCTGATCTATGTATAATTTGTATTCAACATTATCAAAAATATTATCAACTGTGAAAATATTCTTTTTACTGTTAATTACATGTTTAACTTTTATACTCTTGAATTTT
>NW_026103522.1:0-980 GCF_025091365.1 Daktulosphaira vitifoliae
TCTGTAGATAGTGTTTAATTTTAAGAAATTGGTAGATTATTTCAAAAACAACAATAACTTTTATTCCCTTAATTTTATCCCGATTAGTTATTTGATTTATAATTATAATATATGATTAGTTGTATGATAGGCTAGGAACAAAAGAAGGTGAGAAAGAAATCTATAAACTTGCAAAAGTAAGAGAGAAAAGGACTAAAGATTATCAATATGTAAGGTGTATAAAATGTGTTGATAATAGGGTACTCTCGAGTGATGACAAAAAGGTGAAAAAAGTATTTTGAAAATATATTGAATGAGGAGTATCCAAAAGAAATGTTAGATAATATCTCGTGGAATGAGGGACTGGTAGATTTAATTAGTAAGAAAGAGGTATCGGAGGCTGTGGCATCAATCAAGAAGAATAAAGCAGTGGGACCAGATGAAGTGCCAGTAGAAGTATGGAAAATATTGGGCGGTGTTGGCAAAAGGTAGTTGAAGGAACTTTTAAATAAAATCTTATTTGAAGGGAAAATTTCAAATGAATGGAGGAATAGTATTATGGTCCCAATATTTAAAGGCAAAGGAGACATACAGGAGTGTGGAAATTACAGAAGGATAAGAGAATAAGAAATGAGACATTGGTATCTATAAACCAAATTGGATTTATGCCTGGTAAGTCAACAATGGAGCCAGTATTTTGTGTGAGGCAACTAATAGAAAGGTTTAAAGAAAAAAAGAAAAAGCAATGTATGGTATTTATAGATTTGGAGAAAGCGTATGATAGAGCACTGAGAGAGGTTTTAAAGTGAGCATTAATGAGAAAAAGAAGGTTTTCGGTTAGGAATAAGAGTGCACCAATGTTCTGCTTTAAGCCCTTACTTATTTTTTACAGTAATGGATAAAATTACTAGAGAAATACAAGGAGAGGTGCTGTGATGCATGTTGATGGCTGACGATATAGTATTAATAGGAGAAAATAGTGAGGAAATTAAGTCTAGAGG
>NW_026103523.1:0-979 GCF_025091365.1 Daktulosphaira vitifoliae
ATATACTTGATTAATTATAATGAACATTATAATGTTGTTATAGAAGTGGTAAGAAAATTTATCATTAGTATAATTTGTAAGACTTATTGAATAACAATGTAAAATTACGTAGAGTTAAGTAAGAACTTATCAATGACTTTACCGCGGGGGGTTAAAATTATTTTATCAACCAAATAAAATGTGTTTTTTAAATGACATGACTACAACACAGATTTATATACACAAGGATCGGTTTATCATTAACCACTCAATTACTCTCAAAATAATTTTTCTTTTCTGTTAGTTTCATATAATTCTTGATATATCAGCGAATAATTACTTTTTAGAATCATTCCTTATAACGTATAGGGGTATTAAGTTTATTTTTTTTAATTGCTGCATACATATTTAACTAGCTTATAAAATAGGAAAGTTTCTAATCAAGAATATGACTGTTTGATAACAACTTTTGGACCAGTACTTTGGATGTTATTCTCATTTTTATACTTAAGCGGAACGAAGAATACGAAAATTTTCACACAAAAATAGCTTTTGGTAACCATTTTCACCGCGAAGATAGAACATTAGCTTTAATTTAAATTATATATAAAAGTGTCAGACTTTTCGGAACATTTTCAAAAGTCAAGTTGAAAAAATTAATTTATTGTGAAAAAGTTGTCATTTTGAATCCCCCCTTGTAGGCAGGTAAAAGTCAGATTTACAAAAAAATATACCAACTGATAGGTAAAGGGACAGATATCAAGCATCTATATAAAAAAACATATATTAATTTAATTATTTTTAAAAAAATTATGGCAATTTTAAATTAAAAAATTGAAAATTAGTGATTTTTAAATTTGTAATTTTTTTGGAGGTTTCCCCCATTTACGGGGAACGGGGGAACTTTTTTCAATTTTTAAGAGTAATGTCTTCGATTAGATACGATTTGTGATCTTTTGACGTATCATTGAAAGAAATCGGTTCGGTGAGAGCTGAGAAA
>NW_026103524.1:0-979 GCF_025091365.1 Daktulosphaira vitifoliae
AATTTTTAATATACTAGAGAAAACAGGCTTCCTTTTGGTATACTATTCATGAAGATCCAATGAAAAACCTAAGTACAAAAAGTAGTGGTGCAGCTCCCCACACCATCCAATTATCCATATTAATATAGTTTGCTGTATAATATAATGCCTGTATTAATAAGGGCGGTTTATAGTTGCTGTATAACCTAACGTACGATTATGGTTTTTCGGTTGCTTACTATTTAAATATCCCAGAATAGGCAAAATAACGATTATATTTGCTTCAATAGTAGTGTAGTGACTATGGAATGATCGAGAATCTTCGCGACGGATAGGCAACACAAAATACATATACGCGCGAATGTTTTCGATCACTCCATAAGAGAATCTTCTAGAACTCTACACAATATAAAACGGCGCGAAGTAACAATAACGTCAATCAGTTAATTAGCTAGTCGTCAGTTAATCGGTTAAGTAGTTAAGTACACGTAGTGCATTAATATAATATTTATATAAATTTTCTTATTGTTTAAACAATAAACCGTCTACATTTTTTTTGTTATACAAATTAGTGTTTTTATTTATAATCAATAAGTGAAGCACTAAAAGTATTATAATACAAACCTAAAACAATGAAAGATTTTTGGTTGATTTTGCAGATGATATTTCCAACTAGTACACATTTAGGTTCTTTTGATATATAGATCATCAAAATCGGTCCAGCGAGAGCTCACAATTTTGAAATAATACATTTGCACACTAATAAATTATTACCCTTTTGTATATTAAAACTTCTTTAGGTTCAGTGTATTTTTAAAAAAATTTTAACAAAATGAAATTTATATGGAATTCTTATTGGAATTTAGTAATTATTGGATTGAAACTCGAATAACTAATAGAAAAGATATCTTAATACATTTTAAACGTTATATTGATAATTAATAAAACTTTAGGTTGTCGTTGATATAAAACAATCGTTTAAAATTATTATTTAATCTCT
>NW_026103525.1:0-979 GCF_025091365.1 Daktulosphaira vitifoliae
AGAAACATCACACCCATCCAAAGTTTTGGCACTGCGTACACTAAACTTTTTTTTATAAAACAATAATAAACACGCACCCCTTAAAAAAGGGTTAAAGAATTATCAATATATACTTCGGCGTTGTAGGAAAAAACAAGCACTCTGGTTTTGTTTTTATATTTTTATACGCGTACGCGTGCCACAAAAGTCTGAGGTGTATTGTCTCTGAAAAAAACTGTAGGAACCGTTTGATAGTCATCCCTTTCAGTGGGTGGTCTCGGCACATAAATTTAATTGCATATCATCGTCGGCCGAGGTCATAATAAACGTCACTTCCGGTTTTTTTTGCCTTCCTTATACCTTCTCTTCGCCCTTGCGATGAAAATTGAAAAAGAAAAGGCTCCGCCTATGCAAAAAAGATGCGGATCTGATATATACACACAACACAGACCTAGGAAGCCCGGCATCCGGTTTTCCAAACCCTATCACGGTCTGACGATAACTTAAATTATTTATACGTTTTTGTCTGAATTTTATATTTCATATTTCACAATAAAAAATTATTTTATTTCAGTCATTCAAATTCATACAAAAGTAATAACCATACATTTATTATCGGGCCACACAAAAAACAGTAATTTTAAATTCAAAAAACCTGATGTAAACTTAAAATTGAATTTTGGAAAATTTAAGCAATTATATGTTAACCGTATTTAATACAGTAACTATAACAACTTAAAATTTTGCATATTCTGAAATGATGTTTGTTTAAATTTTGTAAAATAAATACAACTTAAAACTCAAAAAGAGAAATATAATATGATGTAACAAATCACAAAAGGAAAGTTATTTTTTATCATTCACCGCTAATTTCATATTAAAATTTTGCAGTGAATGAGTACAAAAACTTAATAAATATTATTGGACACATTTGGAACCGAATATCCGGTTTGAATTTTTTAGCGTAACCCTTTCGTTTTTGAGAAATCATTACCCTCAC
>NW_026103526.1:0-979 GCF_025091365.1 Daktulosphaira vitifoliae
ATTTCGACGATTCAAAAGTAGGCCATCTGCTTGACAAACCAGGAAACGAGGATTACATGCAAACATAACCTATGTTGACAACATGAAATCAATCAAGGATTGCTGTAGAAGTGTAATTTAAATTAATTCAGTTGAGTATGCCGAAAAATTATGTAAGTTCGTCTTAACATTACATTTATAATTTATATTATACATTTTATGTATAGATAGATGCAATTTCATTAATAGTTATTGATATAAACGTATTAATATAAAGACATTCATGTAATATTTAACTGCAATTGGCTCAATTTGACATTGAGACAATGTCGTATTTAGGTTTATTTTGAGGTAGATTGGCGTTTTTAAGATCTTATTAGCTTCTCTGGTTTAATTAATTAATTACATTAAAGTTGTTTAATCACGCATTTGAATGAATTTCTCATTATTCATAGACCCCGATTTAAAACGTTTTTTGGTAGTATGCAAAAAAATGTACATTGAAAAAATCGTGATGCGTCAAACAGTGTACTGTAGAATTGAATATCATACTTAGAAAATAAAGTTAAACGGTCTAAAAATAATAAGTTATTAAATATGTGATACTAACAGCTATTCTGATAAATGTGAAAAAATAATTTAGAACTCAATTTAAATTTAAGTAATGAATTCAATTTATTAACTTTATTTAAATTAATTTATATTTAATATTGTGTTTGCTACAGATGTTCAAAATGCTGTCCTTATACATTTTAAGTATAATCTTAATTTTAAATCAGTTTAATGAATATTTTTGAATACTAATAATTATTTTTATAATAATAATTATTATTATGTATTAACCTTGTTGCAGCTCTCTTATTTTTCTTACTTTCGATGAAGCAAGATCTATTATTTATTTTTTCTTCATTATTGTAAAACATCTTTAATATTTTAATTATTAATAGGTAAATTAAAATAAAATAAAACTAATTAATAAAAAAAATAACTTAAAAATATG
>NW_026103527.1:0-272 GCF_025091365.1 Daktulosphaira vitifoliae
GTAATAATTTCCTAGGAACTTTTGTTGTTTGTTGAAAAGATTCTACAATTGAAATATTGAGAACTTAATTAATTTTAATGACTTACTTTAACTAAAATAACCAATAAAACATCGATGTCTCCGCTTCGCATCAAAGCTAAAAAAGTGGTTAAAAAGATCTACTCAATTGAGCGTATTATAAAATTTGATTATAAAAATCCATTGTTAATTCAAAAGAAACTAACAATCATTTTTTTTAGAAATGATTTATATAGCAACATGTTACAAAAAAA
>NW_026103527.1:613-979 GCF_025091365.1 Daktulosphaira vitifoliae
GTCATTGGACGTATCGTTGAAAAAAGTAGGTCAAGTTAGAGCAGAGAAAATAAATGATATTCACAAAAAAACATCTTCTCGGCTTTGCATCGAAGCTAAAACTTAAAATATAGTAAAATAATTTTAATACGAATAAGAAATTTCTTCTTGCAAGGGGCGACTAAAGTGATGGGATCATTGATCTTTATTGAAGTTATTGAATCTAAATGAGTTAAAAATTTATACTAACTTAAAAGAATTAAGAAAAAATGCAAAAAATTCATTGCCATACTACGAGGTTCCAACCCCCAAGCGTGTAAAACATAAATTCTACCAACTCGGCAACCGTACGTCGCTACCGTCGGGTGAAAAAATAGGCTATTTAAG
>NW_026103528.1:0-979 GCF_025091365.1 Daktulosphaira vitifoliae
AACTTTTTAATTCTTTGTCGGTCATCATCACTTAAATAAACTTGATCAGATATACCCAACACAATGAATTTTGTCAGTCTTTTCTTAATATCACCCCAACTCTAGAACTTATGGTATTGTAATAATTTACCATGTTCTATGCAATTAAATAAATTTAAATGTTTTTATCTACTCTATAACTCCACTACCAAAAAAGCCTATTGTTTTTATTTTTTGTTTCACTGAAGTACTAAAATTCGAACAATATTTTATATTTGGATAAACCTTGCATTATATTTATTTTTAGTTATAGTGAAGTAATACTTGTTAAAAAAAAACATTAGAGTATTTGTTTTTTCTACATAATATGATAAAAGTAAAATATATGTCTTTTCTTTTTTCTCGTCTTAAACCTTACTACATGGGGTCGGACACCCTTATTCTAAATTTCTAATTGACACGGTCACTCACATCGGCCTCTCATATCACATTTAATAAAATCCATCAATTTCTTTTTTGGTTTTCCTCTACCTCTTCTTCTTTCAATATATATTTCCATAACTGTTCTTACAGTTTCCGATTTCTTTCTCCTCATAACTTGACCAAACCATCCAAGTTTATTTTTTCTCATCTTATCCACAATTGACACTACACTTTTACTCCCTCTTATATGTTTGTTCCTTATCTTATCTTCTCTAGTTGCTCCACTCATCCATCTAAGCATTCTCATTTTCTTGTCAACCACCCATTCAAACTGAACCATTCATCATAGCTGGTTCCACTACAGTCTTTTAGAACTTACCTTTCAGATTCATTGGAATTCTCTTATCGCAAAACACACCTAAAGTTTCTCTCCACTTCACTCACACACAATTTATCCTGACTTTTTACTGAATAAGAATAAAGCAGTCGGACCAGATGAAGTGCCAGTAGAAGTATGGAAAATATTAGGCGGTGCTGGCATAAGGTGGTTGAAGGATCTTTTTAATAAAATTATTAG
>NW_026103529.1:0-248 GCF_025091365.1 Daktulosphaira vitifoliae
ACAACATGTTTACACATAAAAACACTTTGAAAGTCGAAAAAATTAGAAAGTCGACGAAAAAGTGAAACATCGATAAACAAATATCTAAATGAAAGACAACTTAAAATTTAAGAAAAACAACATGTTTACACATAAAAACACTTTGAAAGTCAAAAAAATTAGAAAGTCGACGATAAATTGAAACATCGATAAACAAAGATCTAAATGAAAAACAACATTTTTACACATAAAAACACTTTGAAAGTCGA
>NW_026103529.1:708-979 GCF_025091365.1 Daktulosphaira vitifoliae
ACGATAAATTGAAACATCGTTAAACAAAGATCTAAATGAAAAACAACTTAAAATTTAAGAAAAAATAAAATGTTTACATATAAATTCACTTTGAAAGTCGACAAAATTAGAATGTCGACGAAAGAGTGAAACATCATTAAACTTCGTTCTAAGTAAGAAAAAACTTAAAAATTAAGAAAAACAACATGTATACACATAAAAACACTTTGAAAGTCGACAAAATTACAAAGTCGACGATAAATTGAAACATCGATAAACAAAGATCTAAATG
>NW_026103530.1:0-979 GCF_025091365.1 Daktulosphaira vitifoliae
TTAACTCCCCATTCCTTGTACCAGGCTTGGAGAAGGTGAAGGTGGTCCTGAATATAGCTAGAGGCTAAATGAGGATCAGGGGGCTAGAGGCTAAGATAGCTTTATCGTCGGCAAAGTTACCGACAAGCGTATGGAGGGAAGAAGGTTGATCAGATATATATATGTTAAATAGGAGGGGAGCTGTGACCGCACCTTGAGGTACGCCTGCATTGATTAAAGTAGGAGCAGAAAAGGTGGAACCTACTCGCACTGAGAAGTGACGGTCTTCTAAATAGGATTTAAGGATTAAATAGTAGTGACTAGGGAGAAGAGTCTTAAGTTTATATAAAAGACCAGCATGCCATACGCGGTCGAAGGCCTGAGAGACGTCCAGAAACGCACCAGTGCAATAGAGTTTTTCTTCCAAGGCATAGGATATTTTGTCTACCAATCTGTGCACTTGATGAACGGTGGAGTGGCTGTTGCGGAAGCCAAATTGAGGGTTAGGTAAAATATTTGCAGTGTCGACAATGGGTATGATACGTTTTAGTAGGAGTTTCTCGAATAACTTTGAAAGTATTGGGAGAAGACTGATTGGTCTATAAGAAGTCGGGGAGTCCGGGGGCTTTTTGGGTTTTAATATGAGAATTATAGTAGAGTATTTCCAGAGAATAGGGAAATAAGATAATCTGAGCATTGCATTGTAGATTTGTGTTAGGAATAAGATAGATTTTTTAGGTAAATTTTTGATTACTTCTGCAGTTATTAGATCAAATCCGGGGGATTTTTTTCCNTAAATTTTTGATTACTTCTGCAGTTATTAGATCAAATCCGGGGTTTTTTTTTCCTGGGAGCTTTTTAATATTAAAGTAAACTTCACCAGGGGAGAAGGCTCTAGGAGGAGTGGACATCTGCAGTAGAGAGTTGATAAAGCTTTCAACTTCTTGGATTTTGCTGGGTGATAAAATGTTATAATGCGGTTGGAAGGTATTTTCTAGAT
>NW_026103531.1:0-979 GCF_025091365.1 Daktulosphaira vitifoliae
GTGTTTGAGCCGGTCGATAAGGTGTGACATAACAGCTGATAACTAGTTCTTATCAGCCATTTTCAGCACCTAACAATGACTACACCAGTTGAAAACCCAAGTAGTTTGCACGACAATGTTGTGTCTGTTGGAATAGGCGTTTTGTTTATTTTTTACACAGCGTAAAGTACGTACGGAATTTGTGTTATTTGCCTGTGGTTAATTATTTTCGTTTCTATAATTAAAAATATTGGTGTTCTAAAAGATAAAATATTCGACGGTTTAAATTAATCTTTTAAATTACTGTTGTTTTTTATTTAAAATTTAAAAATAATTAATATTTTTAATAAAATGTAAAAAAATTAATTATTGAGATATAGCTATGGACCTAACGTATAACTATTATTTAAAAAAAAAATCAGCTAAAAATATTAACTGGATCAAAAGTTATTTAAGTTGTCAGTGAGTAGTGGGCCACTCTGTATTTTTTAAAAAAATTAAAAAAGCTCATATTTTTTAACTTTTGCGAGGCTGTAAAAAAAAAGCTCAATTCCAATCAATGAGGACTATTAGTATGTCATTATACATATTTTAATTCAACTTTTAAAAAAACAAAATTTGGTTGGGTTTAACAAATTAAAAATCAAATCAGTAATAATTTGAAAACAAATTCTTTTTTCTTTTAATTCTTATTTTATATATAATTAGTAATAATATAAAAAATTAGAAGTGATAGAAAAAGTCTATTTGCAGATTTGAAAACAACGCGAAAAGTTGATTTAGAAAAGTATATTTTTGCTTCTGATGAAAGTTCCTTGTAGTCCAGTGCATTTTTTATAGTAACAAACAGTTATTATTGAAAATTATTGTTTCAAGCNTTTTTTATAGTAACAAACAGTTATTATTGAAAATTATTGTTTCAAGCCCTTTAAATTTTTAAACACGTAAAAGTAAAGCAAAATATAACTTCTTTATTATTTTTATAATTTCTCCGTTTAAA
>NW_026103532.1:0-979 GCF_025091365.1 Daktulosphaira vitifoliae
GATTGTTCAAATCTAAACCTAATTGTTTGCATTTCTCAAAAATTAAATTTGTCAAATTTTCCCCAGTTAAATCATGTGCCGAAATAAAACTTAAAATTTTTTTACGAAGTTGATAATTTTTATTTAATAATCGAGCGCATTAAGACAATTGTTCAATTCCAGAAACGTCTAACGTTTCATCGCAAAGAATAGCAAAACAACCAGCTTTATTGATGTCAATAATCAATTTTTTTTTAATTAATTACCTATAAATATTTATTTTTTCGTTTTGTATCGTCGAACTTAAATAACTGGAATTTTTATTGCTGGTTAATAGATGTGTTTTTAAATTTTCGTCCCTAAAATTAGCCCCAAATCGAAGTAGGGCACGAAATTTACGATTTTTTTTAGTGGGTTTTTACAGGTAAATGGAGCACTATCATAATCAACTCTTAGAGGAAGTTCGTTTTCACAGTCAAATTACAGTCTCGATAATAGGTATTAGAGCCGCTCTATTTTCTTCTTGCTGTTTTTTCTTTGAGAATCTAATTGTGTTGTAACATCATTTATTTTTCCACTTACCACTTTTTAAAAACTATCTGCAGCTACAACACAAAATTGATGATAGTTGGTTTTAGAATGGATAGTACATTTTTCAAAGGCGTTTTTCCATTTAATGAAAGGTTTAACGACTAATGATCAGATTTTTTCATGAGATCCTTTACCGACACAATCATTGTTAAACAAAACGTAGTATTTATAAAATGCGCCATTTACTNGAACAAAACGTAGTATTTATAAAATGCGCCATTTACTTCTTTTGAGTACGCTAACCACTTCCACTTTTCTAACCACTGATATTGAAATTAAAATTTTTTTTTATTAAATATTCGAGTAGGAAAAATATAGTTTCTCGTAGGTATAAATACGGACTTTATAACATTACTCTTGAATAGATCGTTATTAGTGATTACCTTTTTTTGAAAAAGTTCATCTGACA
>NW_026103533.1:0-979 GCF_025091365.1 Daktulosphaira vitifoliae
TCTACTTCCTTGATCTGTGACTCTAAAATATTTATTTCTGTAACAGATTTTATTGGCGCTATCATTTCTTCTGCCAATTTATTTGTTTGCGATCCACAATCTTCTGGGATAACTAAATAAAATAAAAATCAATGATAACTTAAACCATAATTATAATAACACGTAAGAATTAATCATAAATAAATTTAGCAAACATTCAAATGTTCATAGAATTACCTTTGGATTTTTTTCTTAAGCCAAATTTCTTCTTGGCAACTCTTATTATACGTGTAATAATGTTGGCTATTTTGTACTAAAAATTATCGATTATTGATTTATTAATTTGTAACTGATTTTTGTGTGAAAATCTACATATTTTAAATATATTCATAGTTGCTATGAACATTTTTTTTCAAACCAGAAACACTAGTACAATTGTTATATGATAAACTTTTTGGTTTTTAAATAATATTCCGAAAATTCTCAAAAATTAATATCAGAATAGTTTTTATCATATGCGTAGGTTTGCCATAAAAGTAATTACTACATTAAAATTTCTTATAATTTTTCCGTTAACATTACAATACTAAATTATTTAACATTAGTTTCATACTATATTTGTTATAATAATTGTTTACGATTTTAGAATAATCCGGCAATATTTNATTAGTTTCATACTATATTTGTTATAATAATTGTTTACGATTTTAGAATAATCCGGCAATATTTAAAATTAAAATTATCTACAAATTTGCTGTTACCTTTTTTGGAATGGATATATACAATTTTATTATCTTAGTTTTTTTTCATGTAACAAAATATATTTTAAAATTAAAGTGGATCAATAAATCGATCTTCGAAATTTTAATGAGAATTATTTTAACATATTATATAACATTAAATTAAGCATTATGGGAAGTTTTGAATTTTTTAAAAATGTAGGCTGGTTTTTCATTGTGTTTTTAGTATTTTGACCAAAAATTCCCCAAATAACAAAAAA
>NW_026103534.1:0-979 GCF_025091365.1 Daktulosphaira vitifoliae
CAATGAAGTTTGTGAAAGCAATAAATTCTCTTATTATATAATGCTTACAATTTTTTTTTGTACCAGGGTATTTTTTACATTATGTCCATAATATTTTTACATAGTCTGTATAATCTCTTAGTGTCTTAGAAAGATTGCAGCTTAAAAACAAATAAAACTGTCTCGATTTATCGTTCACATTTTCAGATGTAACAAAATCACTTCTAGTAATTCCATTAAGCAACTGGTCCAAGGTGATTTCTCCATGACTTCCATCAATAATATGTAAATTTTTTCTTAATTTTAGCCAATTAGGGTTTTTTAAAAATAAGTTTAATTTAGAAACTTTATCTGTGGAATTTACAAAGTCAAAATTGAGAGTAATGCAAATCAAACCAAATGAAAATAAATAATTATTATACATTTTCAAATATTAAATTTTAGTGGAGTAAAATACAAGTGACGTTAATAATATTTTCATTTACGATTGCTTCAATATATATAAATTATGTTATTTACATTGAGAGAAATTATTTTTAAATCATACCTTTTAGTTAAGTAAATTTAAAATGAGATGTTTTGTTACTTATAACTTAAATACTATATTTTATAGCTTAAATTTTTTTTAGAATAATTTAAAAAAATTACTGTGATTCTATTATTATTTTGTGCTTAATAATTCAAAAAAAGTCTTTAAACATTTAGTNGACATTTAGTGTTGAAAATAGTCTAGAAATAAAATTTTAATTTAGTATATTTTAATTTACTATGCTACTGATTAATATTAAGTTTGTTACTACGTGCAAAAGTTCAATTAATTTTTTTACACTTCAAAAAAGTTATTTATATTATTTTAAAATAACATTAGAATAATGTGTTGGTTGANATATTATTTTAAAATAACATTAGAATAATGTGTTGGTTGATTTTTTAATATAGAGAAATTTGTTTATCTTTATCCATGTAAACGTGTTTATCTAATTATGTGAATTTATAAACA
>NW_026103535.1:0-978 GCF_025091365.1 Daktulosphaira vitifoliae
AGCACAAGTATATTTAATTGAAATGACATTAATATACCTATGATAAAATAACATTTTTTGTTATAAGATAGCATTTTTAAACTTAAAAATAATTATAAAATCTATATATCTTAAAGCAACAATAAAAATCATATTGAATCATATTTTTTCTGACAAGATTTTATCATTATTATTTATACTGTGAACTTTTAATTTGTTTTAATAGTTGTATAATCTATCTCAATATGTGATCTTTGTTAATTTATATGATACTAATTAATTAATTTTATTAATTAAATTTAATTATAAAATATAAGTGAGTCATTTCAAAATTAATTTTTTTATGCACTTGTGAAATTGTTCATAAAATATTCTAGAATTTCATGAAATATATATTTTATACTACATAAATTTTGATTCTAATATTTATGTTTTTTTTATTACTATGAATTGTTTATTAAATATAAAAAATATTATGTCATTGATCTAATGATTTATTTACCACTCAGTATTCTATTAAAATATTATGTAGGGTGTTCAGTAAGTTATGAATCGGGTTTCTATTGTTCTCACGTTTTTTGTAACAATTGATCTGTTTCCTTACTTACTGAACATTTTGTATATATTTTTTATATTGATGTAATGTAAAATAATTATCATATATAGCTGCCACAATGGAAAAGTGTACTACTTTACCTTAAACTTTATTTGTATAAAAGTTTCAATGAACGGTAAAACATTGAGATCTTTAGGAAACATTGGCTACGCCACTGAGTACAATAAAATTATTATGTAATAATTCATGTGAATTTTTATATAACCAAACAAAAGGATGATAATATTATTAACTCAATATGATAAATGTATATGCATGATATTACTACAATTAATGGTATATTATATAATTAAAATGATTTAGAAACTTGTTCGAGTATATGTTTATTTCAATATTACCATTACCTAGAATAATTTACATGTGATAATTGTTAAAGATCATTA
>NW_026103536.1:0-978 GCF_025091365.1 Daktulosphaira vitifoliae
ATATTACATATACTCAGAATAGTACTACCAAGTTGGATGTTGCTGCAGTATACACCGATTCTGAAGATGATGTACAAAATAAAATGGTTCGGCAATCCACTAGTCTGAAAAATGCAATAGATAATGAAGCTAAAGCTATGACCGCCAAGAATGGTGATTACGTACTTGTGGAACATCAGATTGACGGTGAAAAATATAGATACGCGGGTGTATGTGTGTCCTATTTTGATGAAGAAGAAGGAGATATTAGGGTCAATATTCTAAAAATCTCCAATGAAAATGGTACGCTTTTTAAAGTCGACGATAATGACGTGTCTGATGTTAAATGGGAAGAAATCTTGACCATACTACCAATGCCAAGTATAGTTATGAAGAATAAAAGAGTATTCTACAAGTTTATTTTTTGAAGAGTTTATTCTTTTTGAAGAGTTTGTTCTTTTTATGTTATTGCTACGAACACAAAAATAATGTTAGCTACTGAAATAATGAATATTCAATTAAACAAAGCAAATTTTTTTTGGGGACACCTAAAATTTAAATAGCGTATATTGACCAATTTAATAAATAATTCATGTTAAAAAAAGTGTTGTCAGTGGGCAACCTCACCTCTCTTTGATATGCCTTGTACAGCAATGTATAACACAGTTCTTTCAATCGGCTTTATATAATTTTAATTTTCTAAAACTAACTTTATATGCCCTACATTTATCAATGACACCACAGACAAATTACGTGACTTTTTCTTATCTAAGTAGAACATCCACATTGTGTTTAAAATCTTGTGTTCATCAATTTTGTTGTGTTTTCTTAAACCAATGTTAGGAGCTAGTTTAATACTTGAGGATCTTGGTCAAAACCAAGAATCGTAAGCTACCTATCAACTGCCCAAATATCGGTCCTATCTCCTTAAATGAGTTTTAATTACCTGAAGGAGACACAGGCAATCGTGTACCTTAGTTACAGGGGATAGATTATTAA
>NW_026103537.1:0-309 GCF_025091365.1 Daktulosphaira vitifoliae
TATACAAACAATTTAAATCGAAATTATTTTTATAGTTTAATTGTTTTGTATAGAATTTATGTAACATTATAATAACTGTGATATTACGGTTAGTAAAACGCGGTATTGTTGGTAGTAGTAATGTAAAGTATTGATTGTTAGTAACAATTTATAATGCTATTAAGAGTTTTTTAATTATTTGTAAATCATTATATTATTTGTAAATTTAAAATAATTGTAAATAAACATTACTTATTAAAAGACTATAACAGAACTACTGTAAAATCAATATAAATTATAATTAACTATTTCGAATATTTTGTATTCAAT
>NW_026103537.1:698-978 GCF_025091365.1 Daktulosphaira vitifoliae
TTTTTTTAAACATTGTAACGAAAAGATTAAATAAAATAATCAACCTTTTCAGTTAGTGAAATATTTAACAGTTAACAAAATATAAGTAACTAACATAAAAAAACTATATTGTTGGGCCAACCGAAATTATGTTTAATATAGTCTAACCATCAATGAACTAAATTGAGAGACAATAAAATAAATAATATTTATAAAATATATAAATATATAGAGAGAGAGAGTGATCGGTTTTTCATAAACCACTTGATTACTCACAAAATAAATACATTATTAGAAAAAA
>NW_026103538.1:0-978 GCF_025091365.1 Daktulosphaira vitifoliae
ACCCTATTGTGGTGGGTGTCCATTTAATTTTTTTAAATAACATACATATTTAACTATAACTAAATATAATCTATAACTTATAAGATACAAAATAGTATAATTAAGAAAATTACTCGTCGACAACATTAATAACACCAACAACATTTGAACCATTACTTAAGAAGTTATTTTAATACACAGGCGGAAGGAATGCAACCGAAAATGTCAAATGATAAAAATAGTCATTACAGCGCTTCACTTTGAGTCTATATTTTAAAGTGCTATGTAATGAATTCTAAAATACTGTTCCAAAAGTTATTATCGATAAGTAATTTTCTTAATTACAACGTTTTATATTTTATAGACTAGTTAACAATGTATGTTGTCAGTTGAAAAAATAAAGTTGACACATTTATAGGTGTAAAAAAGCTTTAGTATAAAAAAATATTTTATGATGAAAAAATTGATAAAAGTATGTCACTGAGAAAGCTAAAAAAAGATACTTGAAATAATTTTTATTTTGTAAATAATTGAGTGAGTTTTGATAAACTGATCACTCTAAATATCTAATTAGGGTTCAACGTCACACCTCAAGTATTATAGTACCGGAATTACTTAAGTCTACTGTAGTGTTTATTGACTTTTTTAACAATGAAAAACGATATAGTTTTTTACTTGATATCACTTGAATGGATATATTTATGTCAAACAAGTAACAAAAAAAATTATTATTGTTTTGTTTTTTATATTCTTTTTGTTATGAATTTTTTATTTATCAACCCATTATATATTTTTTCGTCAAACATCATCAGTTCAATCATCAAAAAAAAACAATTATCTAATTATTTTTTTAGAATTTTTCAATTCTTTTTTATTATTAAAATGATTATAACAGTGCTACCAAATATAATATAAATATCATCACATAGTAGAATCATAATAATATTTTTAGACGAAGAATAAGCCCTACAATATTTTGTAAATATATATATATATATA
>NW_026103539.1:0-978 GCF_025091365.1 Daktulosphaira vitifoliae
CCTTTTTCATTCGACATACTTTATCTTCATCAAGATATTAATAAGGAACCAGCAGATCATGTAGCTTTTGGAATAAAACACTAATTATTTTAAAATTAAACACTATCTAAAGATTTGCATCGAAGCGTTTTTTTTTTATAGTGATTTTAATCACTGTCAGATATCATTATACTTGATCCAANAGTGATTTTAATCACTGTCAGATATCATTATACTTGATCCATCTATGCCACGGCACCACTGTGCCCGACCCCCCTGTGCTGGGTTGGGTTTTTTATACTTTAACTTTATAAAGCTAAAACTTGAAAAATGTATGGATCATTATATTTTTTTAAAATGAGTATTATTTATAACACTTATAAATCACTAATAAAGCTTTTGGAATAATCCATTATTTTTTTTAAATTTAACATTATTTACAGATTTGCATCGAAGCGATTTTATAATAGTGATTTTAATCATTGTTAGATATTATCTATACTGAACCTAAATATGTCACGTCCCCATTGTGTTTTTTTTTTTGTTAATTGACTAAGAATTGTTTTTTTTCTAGTTCAAAGCAAGCCATTGTGTTGTAAGTAGTAATTATTTTAAATTTATTTGAAATCAATTTTAAAAACAATTGATGTTAAATAAATAAACGTATTTTTTGGTGTGAAAATTTGTTTATGATCTTTGCAATAAAAAAAGCAGAATCATACTAGAAAGATCCTATTGTCCGTAGCAATAGACTACCAAATTTTTTAACCAAACAAACTGTCAAACTTGTGCTATATTTTGACGATAATTTAGTTCCTATATTATTATTATTTAACACTTTTTTTTTTCTTTTGCAGGTCTATGTGAGTAAGAATAATCCAACTAAAATCATCAATTTGTTATGCTTAAACTAAAGATATATTTTTATGAAAACTAAATATTCCAAAGAAAAAAAAAGTTGTGATAAGGTTATATGTACAATATTTTGCTAACGTTTTG
>NW_026103540.1:0-977 GCF_025091365.1 Daktulosphaira vitifoliae
AGTTTTATGAATTTATGTAAGTATTTAGTTTCGTTAAACAATTAACTATTAAATAGTTACTTCGACTGAAAACATAGCGAATACAGTTGTAAAACAATTAAATAGTTGAGAGAACAAAACTCATTATTTGTACCAGCTATAAAAAGTAGTTAACTTAATTTTTTTAGTAATTCCAGCCAAATATTGAAATAGTGACAGTAAAATTTTATTTAGGAACTATAACTTATCCTACTAGGTACCTATTTATTAAATTTCAAATAATGTCCAGTTATATAAATTTTACCAATAAGTTTAATATTACATGAATGTAAAATTTGATTTTGAAAATTTGAAAATTAAATTTCTGTTAAAAATTTTATTAGGTTTACAATTATTTATCATACAAATATTATTCTAGTCATTTTTTTTCTCAAATAACTTTTTATTCGATTTATCATTAAATTATTTTGAAATAGCTTATTAAGTCCTGAATTCTATTATATCTGTTGTAATAAATAATTGCCTAATTAACGAATTGTAATAACTTTTGTTTAAAAAGTTATTATTATGTTGACATATTTTAATATTTTCCATATTTTAATCAAAACAATGTTTTTCAATTAATAAAATGTAATAATTTATTAAACAACTTAAATATTTTCTAACTTATATTTATTCAAATATAGTTATTTTTAAACAAAGTTAGTTTAAAGACAATTATTCAAATTGCTTTAGAGCATTTAATATAATGCATTAATAAAAAGTAACAGTAAATTTTATATTTCAATAAAAATGTTCACACATAATTTTTATTAGTTAGACATTGTAATTTTAATCTTCTCCAAATTCATTATTATTAAGTACAGTAATTCACATTAAATCAATGAATAATTATTCAAATTTTATCAGTGTAACGTCTCGAGGATTGTGTACTTAATTAAACATGCATGAATTTATGACAATAAATTATTATTATGTTTATCATTACTAATAATAAA
>NW_026103541.1:0-977 GCF_025091365.1 Daktulosphaira vitifoliae
TTTTTTTTTTATTATTGTTTTAATATATTTAATACTTAATGTATACAAAAATTTTTTTATGACACAATATTTTAATTAAACATTTTTAGTTTAGAACTTTATTTATATATAACAGTTGGTGGTTCACTTAAATCAAATACTTTAGACTTCTTCATGGTTTCTTCATGAACAGGAGCTAATTCTATAGCATGTTGTAATTCCGGTCCATAAATATTACCTCGCGATGGTACTAATGTAAGTGCTGCTTTAAGTTCATCCACTGCCAAATGAGCTGATTGTAATTCGATCAATCCTTTTGCTCGATAATAATAAGCTTCCGATCTCCATAATAAATTACTCTCGACAAGCGGAACCATCAACTCTAATGCCTTATAATTTAAATAAGATATAATTCAACTAATAATTGAATTGTATAAAAAAAAATTTTATTAACTTAATTTTCATAGATTAAATATTAACTTACTTTTGTAGAATCTTCAATAGTTTTATGATAGTTTTTTACCAGAAAATGTGCTTTTGATCTATTTAAATATAATACTGCCATTTTAGGGCTTAATTTTATTCCATGCGAGTAAGCACTTATGGCTCCAAAGTAGTTATTTTCTTTCAAAAATATACTATGAAAAAAATTCAATTTTTTAATTATTATTTTATTTTATTATTACTTCCAAGAGAATATCTATTAAAAATTTGATTTTTTTATATTTAATATCACCAGGTTCAGAAATAATTGCGGGTTTATTTTCAATAATATTATTAAAAAAATTTATTTAAAATATTTTATGTGAAATATAATTTTATTATACTTCACAGTATAATAAAATTCTCGTTAGAACTACCTGATCAACTCGAGATATAAATAATAATAATTTAGAAAAACTTCAACTGAGAATACTAAAATAATTATATAAATTAATCAAATTAAATCCATATACATAAATGGTTTGATAAAAAAAAAAAAAAAAAAAATTGAAAAG
>NW_026103542.1:0-977 GCF_025091365.1 Daktulosphaira vitifoliae
GCGCTTGTTTGTTATTTGGAAATATGATATCAACAGACGCGGAAATACGCGCCATGTGTTCACGTATGATCGTCAACAAAGCCGGCCATTTGTGTAAGATATTTAACACTTAAAAGTTTATTTTATTTATATTTCTATATTGATGATATTTCTAAAAAACCATATTATTATGGGAGATGATAAATACAAAACACCAATACTTGTAAGTAATATTAACTTAAAATAGTAGTATAATGGGTTGAGCATGTATCCTTTTAAGTTTAATTGACTAACCAATAAGAAACATTTTTCAATTAAAATCTAAAATATCAATTTTTCCTCACAAAATTGGGCCTATAAAAGAGCAATTTCTGGCTCATTCGTCACCTTATTTTTTTTAAAAATTTAGTCATGAAGCATTTCTGCACCAGCCTGTTTCGCAATTGTGCTCTTTCGGTCTTAGAAACTTTTTCACACTTGGTGTTTTTTATCTAACTCCCTCATAAGTAATATAATTTAAAAAATAACTTAACTTTTTAGCTTCGATGCGCCACCCTACTGTGATGGGGTTGTTTTTTGTCCTTTTATTTTTAGTTTTAAATATATAAATTATTAAGGCAATTAATTTTTTTTATTTNTTTTTTGTCCTTTTATTTTTAGTTTTAAATATATAAATTATTAAGGCAATTAATTTTTTTTATTGTGTATTTTGTGAGTTGTACCATCTAAGAATTTTTTTAAATTCTTTAATTGGATTGTCTATTTAATAAGTGCATTTAGAAAATCTACTTAAGCACATCAAGTGGTTAAAACTGTTCATAAAACAATAGATTATAGTCACTAGGGATTGATTCTCATATTCTGTCACATTCTTTTCGGCAAACAGTTTTAGACTCCGTAATGTCCGTGCATCAACAAGTATAATTTCCGATGATTGTCTCTAACTCTGTCGACTCTCATATCAAATACACAATTTTATAAAATGTGGATAGTTAATT
>NW_026103543.1:0-977 GCF_025091365.1 Daktulosphaira vitifoliae
ACTTCAATAATATATTCATTAGGGTGGTCCTTATTTATAGGAGAGAAAATTTTTTATAAATATTTTTCATTTCTCACCCTCCCAATTGGTTCATTATTATAAAAAAGTAATTTGAGTAAAATTTGGTCATGATTAATCAACCCCTTCAGGTGCCCCCAAGGGGGTGAAAATTGATAACAAGTCGTTTTCTGAGTTATTTTTGCTTATTGATAGAAAAGTGTTGCACTAATCGTAAAAATGAATAGAATTTAAAATGTAGCTATTAACATTTCCAATAAAAAGTATTCTTATAACATTTTCTCAAGTCTATTATTTTCCAAGAAAAATAATGAAGTAGCTTAAAATTTTCCAAGGGTAGTTTTCAGATTTTTTTTTATTATCTTAAAAACTATTATAAAATCAAAAGAAATGTAAAGGGCTAAATGCATAGAAAATTTATTTTCTATAAAATAGAATTTCACTTAAGTATATTATTTTATATAATAATTAGTCTCAATGTTAGTTTTTTCTACATATATTAAATATGATTAATAATACAACTAAAAGTCCAAGACTAATTTTGTTTAAAATTAAAATCTCTTAAAAATATTTTGTACATTTTTCAATTAAATACTGATNATGGATCATACCGTTTAAGGTGGAAATATACACGAAATGAACGCTGCGCAACCACATAACTGTCGTTATTTTTGTAAAAAGATATTATCGCAAACGCGCGTTGTTGACAACTTCACTGTTCCATTATTATTATATGACATGTTACTTTTACATGAAAAGTATTCATCAAATGTTCTTATCTGAAATCGATATCGAGAAAAGCTAATTNTATCAAATATTCTTATCTGAAATCGATATCGAGAAAAGCTAATTTTAAAATCGGCCGTTTAACAAGTTGTCTGGTATGAGCATTAAATTAACTCACATTTACATTGAGTAACAAAAAGCTTGCCAGTCAACTTGTTAAGTGCTCTACACTG
>NW_026103544.1:0-976 GCF_025091365.1 Daktulosphaira vitifoliae
AATCACAATAAAAATTTGTTATATATATATATATAATTGATGACACGCACGCGTATACGGGTACGAAAACCAAAAATAAAATTATACAGGAAAAAAATTATACAGAAAATAGTGATTGCGCCAACCGGTGAGCGGGGTGGGGTGAATGCGTACGACGGTCTAGTCTCAAGGTCATACACGACGGGATACGCAACATAATAACACGTGCCGTGTGGAGTTACAAACTTACAACATACAACAAACAAACATACATGTGAAACTAATATAAGCGTGTTAAAAACAGTGGCGGCTCGTGGCTTGGACGACGGGACGATCCCATCCCCTATTAAAATTAATTACAAGAAGAAAATTAATTGTACATACTTAATTCTACATTTTTATTGAAAATACAAATTTTTAAATAGTAAAATAAATAATACATTTGTCGTGTGCAACATTAGTTGTTTCCATCAATATATGCGCATACACACACGAGTAGTGTTTGGACGACCGACAGTGTCGTCCATACGGCAAAACATTAGTATACTACTCTATTAGGTATTTTATTTTTAGTATTAACTGCTTGTCGTTATCAGTTGCTATAATAGTATAATCACTATTATTATTATTATTTTCGTTTCTATTTATCACTGCGACATTTAAAATAATAATATGTGTATTGTGTTTTATTTTATTATATTTAATTTGACAATTTTTTATACCTATGACTAGCGGTATTATATTTAAAGTAGCATCCCAACACCAGCACCCACGAGCCAACCACTGATGTAAATACTTTCGCCAGCCGACGAAAATATCCTTTCGTCTTCATTGTAATATTATTGTATGCGAAAAATGTAATATAAACGTTGTAATTTAAGTTATTAATGATAGTAGGAGTTCCGCCATAGGAACTCATTTTCATAGGATATTTGCTGTTATATTATGAATATATTGTATAATCGTAAATACTTATTTTATATTTTATACAAATTGT
>NW_026103545.1:0-217 GCF_025091365.1 Daktulosphaira vitifoliae
CTGTATTTTTATATTTTTCATTTGGGTCACTCTGTATACACAATTTTTGAAAAATGCTCTGATTTCAATAATTTTTACATTTATGGAATGCTCTAACCATGCATATTTCAAAAACATATAGATTGTAGCGTTAATCAACAATTTTTTTTTTTTTTGTCATTTGAATCACTCTGTATTTTTATATTTTTCATTTGGATCACTCTGTATACACAATTTT
>NW_026103545.1:835-976 GCF_025091365.1 Daktulosphaira vitifoliae
AGATTTCAAATACATATAGATTGTAGCGATATTCAACAATTTTTTTTTTTTTTGTCATTAGAATCACTATGTATTTTGAAATAATTTATTTGGATCACTCTGTATACACAATTTTTGAAAAATGCTCTGATTTCAATAATT
>NW_026103546.1:0-976 GCF_025091365.1 Daktulosphaira vitifoliae
AACGAAAAAAATAACAATAATATCGACAATTATTACAAAAACAAACTAAGTCGTCAGTATAGCTCCAACCTCGGACCTGCGCTATCGTTCTGGAGATGAACTCTACGATGAGTTAAATATACATGTGTATATGAAAAAGATTATTGAAAATATTCTAAATAGTTAAATCATAAATTAATAACCGAATTATTGTTTAATATATCATATAAAACGATTTTTTTCATTCAATTTTTTCCCTTATTAAATGACTTCAACCACTATAACAGTCATTTATCTACTTTAACAATTTATAAATTTTGAAAATTATTTTTGTAATGTTATATGAATAAATCTTCAATAAATTTTATTTACAATTAATTAGATAAACCTAGGTTAGTAAAGAACTGACATATCGTCTTTCCATTTTCTTCATTATGTATTATTTCGATTTAGATTAATTTTACATGCCTTAAAATCTTTCAGAATTGACGACTATATAAATTGCATCATTTAGGTTTATAAATTTTTTTATTAGGTTGGATAAGAATTTAAAAAAACTCAGCTCAGGGGGAGGGTCAAGGCACAATGGGACGTGGCTTAGTTGGGTCCAGTATAGATTTAATATTTACATAATGGTAATTTAATAAAGAAATATTTATGGAAAACTTATAAAAATATAATGTATATTTTGTTAATGGTAAACGTATATAAAAATTGCAGTAATGGATTAAAACAAGAAAATATAGATTAAATGATCATTCTGACCATGGTAAATTAATTTTAGTTTCAGTTATTAAATTAAAATTGTAATTTATCATAACTAATTGGTAGCTAAAGTATTTATAACTAATACTTTAATTTTTTTTATTACTTTATTTTTTTTTAACAAAAAAGGAGTATTTATGCCTCCTTGTATAAGACTATACGGTTTGACTTATAATATAATTAAGAGAAACTGGGTACAATTGTATCAATTTTTACGAAATGATATATTTAA
>NW_026103547.1:0-976 GCF_025091365.1 Daktulosphaira vitifoliae
AAAAAAAAAACCAAATATAATAGAATTTTACTTTTATTCTCATTTTTTATTATCATAGGTACCTATATTATTTCCGAAATGAACCACTGCAACCCTCTGTATCAACAGGAAGATAATAATTATTTTTACATCTCAATTGTGAAGTTGAATACAATATGTTTTCTTTTGAGAAAAGTCCACCGCAGTATGTCTTCAACAGAGTTGACTTTAATACAAGAATAGAATTCGGATATCAATAAAAACGATTCTTAAATCAAAGAAAAATGTCACGACTTCTCCGGGTCTAGCTAGTTGACATTCTTTCTTTTCAATAAAGAATTTGAAATAGGCTTTGCATTACTTTGATAAAAATTATTTGAAAGTTATAAACTAAGTTATCTTTATTGCTCGACATGACATCACATTTTAATTGGAAGTCTTCCGTCGACACACTGAATTGAAAAATTTTATATTCAAAGGAACGCCATTGATTCGGCAAAGTTATAATCAACATTTGTCCAACGAAGTAATTATTTATTTTTATAGCAATGTATTCTTAATTTCATCAGTTTGTATCAAATTAAAAAAGTGATTGATCTCACGAATATGTTGTTAAAATTAATAAATTATTAAGAGTTACGATGCAAGACTTTTTTTTTTTTGCTTTACGTAACTATATGGTATTTGGGAAAATGAGATAAGTGTAAAATTGCAACTTTTGGAAAAATGAAAATGTAACTTACAGTTTACATTTAAGTTACATTTAATCCCATTTTTCACATGTAAATATATACAAAATAATGTGTTTAAGTACTCAAACAAAGTTATATTTCATATAAGCTTCAATATAATTCTTCAAAAGTTGCAATTATACACTTTTTTAATAAAATAATAAAACAATGACACATTCAATAATCATTCGTTGATAAGCAATAAAGAATTAAATTCAAAAATTATATTTGATAAAAAGTATTCAACTGTACTGGATATTTAAAAT
>NW_026103548.1:0-976 GCF_025091365.1 Daktulosphaira vitifoliae
TAAAATCAATTTGTGTAATTATTTCTATTGAGTCTAAATATTTAGTCAATGAAAAATTATAATGTATTTATAAATACATTATTTTTAATTAAAATTTTAAGAATTTAATTTGGCTGTCTAATATTGTAACTATTCACTGATTGGATGTGTTATTGAAAAATAAGTGAAATATTTAGAAGCTTACTTCTAATTTTAGTTAACAAACGGTCATTAATAACGAAGTATTAAACTCTAGGGTTTTAGATATTTATAGAGATAATTATAGCACTTATCGAACATTTCATATCTTTCTAAGCCTTAAAGTTAATAAAGAGGAATGTAAATGACAAAATAGTATTCCCATAACTTCAACAATAAACTATAAGATGTTACAATAAATGCACCCGATAACAAATATAAATACACCTCTAACCTCTAGGAAGGATAATAATCTTTAACTATATTAAATCCTTTTTTATATAACAATCATGTAATTTATCTGTATAAAGGGAAAAAACAGAAGCAACAATGTACATAGAATAATATTGTGTATCGCTATATCTAACAAATAAACCAACGGATTGATCAATTCGATTATTATATAAAATTTAACAACTGTTTGACCTTATCAATCGCCAAAAATTTTGAATGCCTATTTTTTTAATTTTGAGTTATAACACAAAATCAATGAAAATCTTGATGTCAATTCTTAAAGGTATGATAAGTATAAATATAACACTGATAAATTTTTTATTGGTTTCATTTAGTTCCATGTTTCGATGCGAAGCTAACAAGGTATTAATTTTAAAATTATATATTTTTTTTGTANAATGCGAAGCTAACAAGGTATTAATTTTAAAATTATATATTTTTTTTGTACTTTTTACTCACCACTTTTTCTTCACTCACATCAAACCCGATTTATTTCAACGATACGTCAAAAAATCACAAACAGTATCTAGTTGAGACGATATCCTCAAAAATTGAAAATATTTTC
>NW_026103549.1:0-976 GCF_025091365.1 Daktulosphaira vitifoliae
CTTCATAAACGTGTTTGAGATTTGTTTCATCTTGTTTGTACAGTATAATCATATTAGTGTTATCTCTTATCAGTTGTTTTGAAATTTTAGAATACGTCTATGTTAGGTAAAAACTATCAACACCATTGTGTCGCCCTCGGCAAAAATAAGATGTCATATGAATTTGTTTTTCACAAATCACATCATCGAATACAAATACAGAGTTTGCTTCTAATTTTTCGGGTGGTGGCACGTCTTCACTNCTTTTTCGGGTGGAGGCACGTCTTCACTGCTGGTGAACATGGATAATTTTACCACATTATCCATAATCTCACCTAATAATTTATATTTATGCTGATCCGGGGTTTTCGTGTAAACGTATAGGTGCTCGAATCGCAAACCATTTTCCTCAGTTAATAATTTAAACATAACATTTGTTTTACCACAATTTGATGGTCCACATATTATGCATCTTATTGTGTTGGGTAACAGTGGTCCATGTTTAGACTCGATGGGGTCTGTAAGATCCACGACATTATCGACTGATAGAGTATGTTTCTGTTTCTCAAAAAACATTATTAGCGCACGTTATTACTCGTCAAACGAATGAGTATAAATGATGAAAAACTCAAAAAACCTTTACAGTTATAAATTGAAAATGGTGCGAACAAGACGTGCGACAAAGCGAAGTGTAGGACGCGGTATTGTTAATTCAATAATTAATCGATTGCCTATTGAAATGCATGTTCCAGGGTATCAGTATTGCGGACCAGGCACAAAACTTAATAAAAGACTAGCACGTGGTGATCCTGGAATAAATAAACTCGATGCAGCGTGTCGTGAACATAATATTGCGTATGCAAGAACAAATGATTTATCGGAACGGCATTTGGCTGATTACGAGTTGGAAAAACGGGCTTGGGACCGCGTAAAAGCAAACGATAGTTCATTCGGAGAAAAGGCTGTTGCGTATGCTGTTACAAATACCATGAAAGCT
>NW_026103550.1:0-975 GCF_025091365.1 Daktulosphaira vitifoliae
CAATGAATTTATTTAACTGAAATGCGTAATTGTAAAAATAATTAATTTCACTATCTACAGTTTTAATATTAAGGACAGGCGAGTTTATAATTCGTAGGTCGATATTATCGAGATATTTTGCCATATTCAACATATTTTTAAACATAAATAATGAACATTTAAAAATATTAATAATTAGCTCTGTGCAATATTTCAATGGTCCATATTTATTTTTTGAAATGTACATTTCACATTTATTTAAAACAACGCTTAAAATTACATTGAAAGTTTGCATTGTATTGGTATGTTCACAGTTTAAGAGACAAGTTATACAGTAGAGTTTTTTTATAAAGTTTTTTTCATCGATAATTTCACTTGTGACGCTATTTTTATTAATTGTTAAGTGCTCACGTTTAATTTCTGTATGTTGAATAAAGTTCCATCCATTTTGAACACGAATGTAGTTTAATGAGTCAATAAGGTATTTTTTAAAATCTTTACGTTCAGTATAACAATATACATCTAAAACTTGACTTAATTGCCAAAATAAGAAAAACTCATATAACATTAATTTTTTATACATGCTTTATAACTTTTTGAAAAGAAATCTATGATATGATATTATTTTTACGAGTAAAATAATTTTAAACTCATTTTTAATATTGCTAATACTTTATTGAAATAGAATAAGAACAACATAATTTATTTTTATAATAACAATTATAATGCGATTTGTAAGTTGTTTAATATGATATTACTGTGTAAATTTGATTTTATAAAAGTTAAATATTTTTAGAAATTTTAATGACGTAATACATGAATTAAATTTTATAATGTTTCAAAAATTCATTGTTACACAAATGGTTGTAAAATTCTAACAATTTTATTAATTTCAAAAATATGAAGTTAAAATTTGTATGCGTCTAAAAACTATCAAATAAAATAAAGCTATATAGGTTAGCTATTTACTAATGATGGTACATGTATTTTTTTTTT
>NW_026103551.1:0-974 GCF_025091365.1 Daktulosphaira vitifoliae
ACAACACGTGGTAAGAGTTCCCACTCCAGTTCCGGCGCATTGCAGTCACCTGTCATTGTTTATTTTGATTAGTCAGTGAATAGGTCCCGGTCCCCATTAATTCGGATAATTGGAGTTCTACTGTATTCGTATTAGTAACAGTATACTGATACTAATATGTACATACGTGGATCTAGGGTATACTTACAGGAAAAAGAGTGGTTAATGTATAGAAAAACAAAATGTATATTTATATAAAAAGAAATTTTAGAGATGGGAAAGTTACATATAATAAAAAAATTTGTTGAAATTACTCCTATAAATTTTATTATCATAATATTGTATTAAAACGGGGAAATGTGGGCTACGTCGTACGGAGATCTTATCATCCCTCTGGTTCTGCACTTGTGTATATTTTTTATTTTAGGCGACTCCTAAAAATATAATGTTACTATTAACAAAAGATCAGTAAAATGATTTTTTCATTTTATTTTACTGTTTAATAATGTTAAAGGTATCATTTTCAGGATGTGTCCATACGGGATATCGAATCATATGCTGAGGCTGAACAAATGTTTAGAGAGGCTAACTTGAAACGAACTGCTATTAACGATAATGGATTGCTAGTACACATAGGCAGTTTTGTAGTAACAATACATATCCGAAATTTATTGGAAGACAAAGCTACTCACGCGAAGGTTGTAGACCAATAGTATTTTAGTGATTATATTTTCGGGTTTAAAAAAAACGAAATAAAATTGTTAACCTTATATACAGGATGCGTTAAAAATAAAAACGACTGGGTTTTAAAAGTCTGCTAGTCAGATCTTGGTAATGATAGCAGTTCGAGAAGGGTGTCATTGTAACCATCACAACAATTAAAGTTGACGTAATGATTTATAAAAATTAGCATCGTAATTTCCTGAAATTTAGGTAAAAGTTCCCCACAACGAATGATCTTTCCCGGGGGTATTAAGGAACTCTCGCCGGATTTA
>NW_026103552.1:0-974 GCF_025091365.1 Daktulosphaira vitifoliae
CATCGGTCACTTAGTTTGTTTACCGCCAAAATAAATAAACTTTAAACGTGAAAACACATTTAAAGTTTTTCGGTCATTGCAAAGTAAAACCAAAGGGAAACGTTAAAACAATTCTTTTAGGGCTGCTGCTGCTGCAAAAAAAATCTAATATATTACTTAGATTTTTCATAAACATCTTAGGACAAAATAAAATGAGCTATACTTTTAAAAAAAATGTTCGAATTTTCACATACGTCTACTAGAAGATTTTAATGAGTACAATGTTAGGAAAATATTGACAATGAGTGATAAAAATGTTATATTTGTATACGAATGTTTGTTACTTTAAGTCTAAATTACATTATGGGCGTGTAAAATTAACATGCGCGTTAAAATTCCATATTGAGGTATGGAAAAATGTTTGATAATTTTTTTCAGCGAAATAAAAAATAAACACATATATTATGGCAGTTATTGTATTAACGTGTACATAGGAAATGTATGAATGATAATCATAAAATGTTGTCAGATAAATTAAGTTTTATTTGAAATAAAAAAAAAAAACTTATGATTGACTTTTATCTTTTAGCACTGAAAACCGATTACAACCAAACTGCTAATGCGACGTTTGGGAGTACGGCGGCCGGACTTATGCTTGGCCAAGGTCATATTTCCGACAATAGAAGCGGACAACAGCTGATGTTGAACCAATCGCCGGTGACCAGATCACAAGTGATGAACGGAAACGCGGCGCTGCTACTGATGAACAACACGGGCCGTACGAATTTCACCAACAAACAGCTAACGGAATTAGAAAAAGAGTTCCATTTTAACCGTTACCTGACGCGAGCAAGACGGATCGAGATTGCGTCAGCACTCCAACTCAATGAGACTCAAGTAAAAATATGGTTTCAGAACAGAAGAATGAAACAGAAAAAACGACAACGTGAAGGATTGTTACCGGTGGCTCAACAGCACCAGCAAGACATGCACCT
>NW_026103553.1:0-974 GCF_025091365.1 Daktulosphaira vitifoliae
CATTAATAAAAAATAAAATAAAATTTGCCGAGATGACGGCGGCAGGCACAGAGACTGAGTGGTGAGCATGTGTGAAGTGAGGTGGGACTATCGGCCAGTGGCGGGGTGTGTGTATATGCGCAATCTGCTATACGAGAGGAACTGGTTCAAGATTTCGTTGCACCGGCGGACACGGCGGCGGCGGCGGTGGCGGCGGCGGCGACGTACGAAAAAAAATCCACCGGCTGAACGTGACAGTTAGCGTTTTGATGCAACGCAAGTACAACCAGTTCGCGATATTCGTCGTTAACCGCCGCCGTTGGCTTTGCCTCGCGTGTAATACCCATACGAATTTTGGCCGGACAACGCATCCCATCCGTCCGGCGGCGGCCGCACGCCTTTAAGTTATTATTTATCTCGAACGTAATTGTTGTTGTCACCTTTGTCGAACGTTTACGCAAGACACCGACACTTGGGCAACACTGTCTTCATTATGACCTGTCGGCAACCCGCCAGGCCACCACCACCACACCACTACGGTAAGTCGACAGCGCACCCCATTTGCAAGTGTAACACGTGATATAACAATTTTCCATCGGCGTACTAAGCCAACCCCATAAAAACGGATTTATTTTTTGTTAACTGTAATTTTACTTTTTTTATACGATTTGACAATTATTTATGCGTACAAAAAAATTTACATACTTACCGCAATTTTATCTTTTTACCGAGAAACTGTTATCTGCACTCGGGACGAAACGGCAAATTGATGAAATCGTTAAAATTTCATATAATACAACAATAATTGTTCAAGAACACACTATAAAAAAAAAGAAAAAAAAATTTAAAACGATACCTTATAGGCAGGTAATTGTAGAATTGTACATTTGCAGTTCTACGATAAAATAATTAACGGTTTTGGTTGTGCATCACAATAGTTAAACGTAAGTCACTTGTTTATTATTATATATATATATTTTTTTTTTTTTTTACTC
>NW_026103554.1:0-974 GCF_025091365.1 Daktulosphaira vitifoliae
ATATTTAAATATATATATATATATATAGAAAAAAAACTAATTTCATTAAGATAAATAATTACCGTTTACATATTCACTAAAAAGTAAGTAAACTTTTTAACGGATGTAAATTCATTATATTTGACGGAATTAAAAAAGTATAAACAATTAAAATTTAAAGAAAGTTTAGTATCTAAGACTTTATTTGTATAAAACTTAATTGTTTTATTTTTGAAATTACACAAGTTAATGATAAAGGAAAATATTCCGTATTTCTCAAAAGGTCACTATATTTTAAATTTTACTTTTAATTTGTAATTAAATTTATATATAGTGAATAATTAAAAATATATCTTTTCAATACACTAAAAGTGTATTAAAATAGTCTTTTAGTATAAAATTTTTTCGTTAAATAAATTAAATGCTTGTTTTTTATTCATTCATGTAAAATATATTTACATATATATATATCGTTTTAAAGTTCAATTTTGAATAAATAGTTACAGGTCTGAGGTAAAATTATGCTGACGATTTATCATGTTTCTATTTGTTTTTGCTTTTAATTGATTGTGAAAAACGGGTTAAACAATAATTGTATATCAATAATTTAGTACAAAATGAGTTGTCAATTATATCTGTTTTAATCTATACAGGGTGTTCAGTAAGTCAGGAAACGGGTTTCTATTGTTCTCATTTTTTGTAACAATTGACCTGTTTTTTACTTACTAAACACTCTGTATATTCTATAATATATGGATAAAAAAGAGGGTTTTTCAACAATTGTTTCATATTAGACCTAAAATAATTAGCATGAATATATTTATATCGAAATAAAATAAAACCATTATATCTATGGTAAATTCATGTTTCCAACTTTTTCTATGAATTCGATTCGAAACTAATGAAGTATTGGTTTTATCATGATATGCGTTTTTTAAGTCAATCCATGAAAATTCTCAGCTCTCGTTGAATCGATTTTGTTAGATAATGTGTTA
>NW_026103555.1:0-974 GCF_025091365.1 Daktulosphaira vitifoliae
AAGATTTTTGGTTCGTCGGAATGAAACGATATGTTCGACAACACATCAGGATGTGTTTTGAGTGTTTATTAGCCAAACCGCCTAGAGGACGACAGCCAGGGCATTTACATCCTATACCGCCAGGTAGCAGACCATTTGAAATTGTGCATGGGGATCATCTAGGACCTTTTGTAACTACTCCTAAAGGACATAAATATGTTTTTGTTTTAGTGGATAACTTAACTAAATTTGTATTGTTGTTCACATGTCCAGATACATCAACTGAGGGGGTGTTGTCATGTGTGCGGACCTTTGTACGGGGATATGGATTACCCAAAAGGCTGGTGACAGATCGAGGATCATGTTTCACTGCCAGAACATTTGAAGAGTATTGTGTCAATGAAGGAATATATCATATACTTACATCAACTAGGAGGCCACAAGCAAACGGACAAGTGGAGAGAGTGAATAGCATAATCATATCTATGCTTATGACTCAAGTGGAAATTGCTGAAACTTGGGACGAATGGATCCCAGAGGTTCAAAGGCAGATAAATACTTCAGAAAGTAAGACCACTAAATACACTCCTTTCGAACTCTTGCATGGTTACAGACCAAAATTCAGTTTGGGAACACTGAGGTCATTGTCTAAGGATGGAGACAAATGGGTCTGTCCAGTAAAATTATGGGAAGAAGCAAAACAGTCTATAATTGCATCACAGAAGTTGAGTAAAGCTGCATATGACAAGGGGAGACATAACAATACCAAGTATATAGTAGGTGAAATAGTGGTTATGTCTAGAGTTCCCAAATCAACAGGAGAGTCAACAAAACTCCAAGAGCGATACAGAGGACCGTTAGTTGTGACTGAAGTGTTGGCAAATGATACATACAGAGTGGCCCAGCTGGAAGAGAATGCTAGGAGACAATATGTGACCACTGCTCATGTGTCTCAACTAAAATCTTGGAAGCTAGAGAAGGAGGGTGATGAAGAG
>NW_026103556.1:0-974 GCF_025091365.1 Daktulosphaira vitifoliae
TTAAAAAATAAATAATATTAAATAAAAAAAAATCAAAGGGTTTTTTTAAGAACATTTAGAGATGGATTCGGATATTTTTCACGATAATCTCGTATAGTCTAAAAATTAAAAATAAATAGTATTATTTATTATCAAAAGTATTAACTAATATTATTTATCTGCAGAAGAAATTGTTTTTGCTCTTCATTTGTTGTAATTTTATGATCAAATTTCTCAATAAGTTTAATCCCTCTTTCTGCTGCATCGTTGACAACTTTAAGTTTTTTAATTTTTTCCTAGCCGTATTTATAATTAGCTGAATTATTCCACATGTTGGGATGAGTTTTTAAAAATCACTATTTATATTGAATCTTTTAAACATCTTTAGAGATTTTTTACATATAAGTTTAACTAAAATAGTGTTATCGTCATCATTAAAAAAAAATGGAGTGTCACCTTTTTTTAAAATTAGTTTTTTGGGGGTCTCACTCTCTTCTTCTATTTCGCCTCCTTCATCGAAGATGTCTTCACATAATTTTTTAGCCATTTTCAATTTTGTTTCATCGTCTACTCTTTGATCGAATAATGCAAAAGATGAACATTCTTCATTCAAATAATATAAATGATTTAAAAATTTTCTAATTGTAGCTTCAGAAATATCTTTATTCCGGTGGCGGGCTCGCCTCTCGGAGGAAACTTTGAGAGGTGAGTTGACAAGATCCCTCATTGGACCCGACCGCCTGGAAAGGTGGGTGGACCGGACACACAGTGAGATGTCTTACCGTCTCATGCAAGTGATGTCCGGCACGGTTGCTTGAACGAATACTTTCACGGTATTCAGGGTGGACCACGTCGCCTAGCATTTTCTTACAATCACGTTGTGGTAAGGCCTAAATTTACTCTAGAACCGAACCACCACGCGGCGCAGCCTCCCCCGTTAGCCGGACCCAAATGAGGGTCCGTTGTCCGGGTTGGACCACGTGGAGGTGGGCATA
>NW_026103557.1:0-974 GCF_025091365.1 Daktulosphaira vitifoliae
TTTTATAGCGGCTGTATCAAAAAAAAAAAAAAAGAAGCTTTATCAACATTTATATTCTTTTGGATTTGATTTTAATTGATGTACGCAATTGTAATTACTGTTATAGATGGATTACATTATTAGATTTAAATCTATAATCGTGATTATTATTGTAGATAAACAGATGTATTTTTATAACACAATTTTTCGTCAGATCCACCAGGGAAGTATGGTTATCATAACGAACAAAATTAATGGACTTGTGTGTGGTATGACCGTGGTCTCATTATGTTTTTAGTACTGCCACACATTAATCCTAACACATTTTAAGCACCAACGTATGTTGGTTTAAATGGAAGAAAGTAAATACACAGAACAGGTGGATCTATTTTGGGTAAAAGTATTTTGTTTTGTGATTTAAATTGTTTAAGTTTAATGTATTATTTGCAAATTACGAACTAAGATGGGTCGTCCATCCAAGCAAAAACAAATTGTAAACCAATATTTTTCAAAAAAATTTAAAAAATTAGGAAAACTTGATTCTTATGAGTGTATTTTTTGTTCGCGCAATTTTGCTTATAACTCATGGTGAATGGTCAAACACTTAATCACTTGTACAAAAACTACTATCAATTTTAAGAATTAGGACTTGCCAATTATCAAAAATTTATTTAAACCTCAAAAATCTACTATCTGATACTTATATATCAATTCAATTAGATGAATGAACAAATATTAGGTAAAAATTTTTTGTTTTTTTTTGTAATTAAAATGATTATAACAATAATATTTTTTTGATACCAGTGCAATTTATAAAAATACAATAAGGTAATATAATTGTAAATTATTTTTTTTGGTACTCTCTATTTACATTAGTTTATAGTCAAAATTTGATAATAAATAGGCAACATATCTATATATTACCAACTATTTCTATTGATACTTTTTGCCATCAACTTCTTACACTTTTTTAAGTTTATATACATTTAAGGAAA
>NW_026103558.1:0-974 GCF_025091365.1 Daktulosphaira vitifoliae
AAGAGTGGTGGTCCTTTAGTGATGATATGATGTGTAACGTTATGTTTACAATCCATTGGGATCATGTTTGTTCTTAATACTCGCGAAAATTTTTTGAGTAACTTAATGTATGCTGAATCGTCTTTAAAAGCGAAGATGCCCGAGAATATCGTCTTTTTAATTTTTCCGGCGGTGGCTAAATTGGTATTTTCATCAATTAGGCGTTTACTTCTTAAGTCCACTAATAAGCCGAAGTAGTGGAGAAAGTCAGCACCTATAATTGGTTTACTGACTGCTGCGACAATAAATTTCCATTTAAAAACACGTCTTAAACCTAAATTTACAGCAATTAATTTGTCACCGTATGTTTTTATTATTGACCCGTTGGCTGCGAATAAAGTAGGGTTACCATCTTTTATTTTATTNGTATGTTTTTATTATTGACCCGTTGGCTGCGAATAAAGTAGGGTTACCATCTTTTATTTTATTGCGTTTCTGCTTAGGATCTGCTGGCCAAACCGAAAAGTCCGCACCAGTATCAATTAAGTATTGAGTTTTTGTTATTTTATCAACAATAAATAGACGACGAGATTGAAACTCACTACCGTCGGTCGTCTCGACAGTAGATCGCTTTAGTTTTCCGACGTGTGCTGGTATTTACACGGTGGTTTGCATTTAGTAGCCTTATCTTTAAATCGGTAATGATAATAACACGTATCATATCGTAGTGGTGAATTGTCTCGGCGCATAGGTGATTTTGAATGACGCCTATTGTGGCTACGAGAGTTGCTGTTGCTAAGTCGTTCTACCGCTTGTGTGAGTGCTGCGATCTGGTGTTCCAATTTTCTTATTGTCGTTGCATCGACAGCTTGTTCATGTGACTGACGGTTTGTGACCTTGTCACTAATGTTGGCAATGGAAAAACCATCATTTCGGCTATCCGATACTTCGATAATTTTATCTGCCATCGAAGCTAAGTTATCCAACTTGTCGTT
>NW_026103559.1:0-559 GCF_025091365.1 Daktulosphaira vitifoliae
TAATGAAGTATTTTACTCTATTTTATAGCTCATAGAGAGATTCTAACTGAATCACTCAACCAATGAAATTATTATATATATATTTTTTTAATTTAAGTAGGAATGAAAACACCCACACATAAATGTTTTTAACAGGTTAAGACCCCCCTCGATTTGATATCGATGATTTTTTTTAACCTTCTAAGAAGTTTATTCATAAATAACGACCCCATATAGAGAGATATTCAGAAATCTCTAAAGGGGGGGGGGTAGGACCCATTATATATTAAAAATATGAACACCTGTATTAGCCAGTAAATACCAAATTCGATTCGGTCAATTCTCTATTTTAACCTTCCAAGAAGTTTATTCATATATAACGAACTCTATAGAGATATTGAGAAATCTCAATAGGAGGTAAANTAATTTAAGTAGGGATGAAAACACCCACACATAAATGTTTTTAACAGGTTAAGACCGCCCTCGATTTGATATCGATGATTTTTTTTAACCTTCTAAGAAGTTTATTCATAAATAACGACCCCATATAGAGAGATATTCAGAAATCTCTAAAGGGGGG
>NW_026103559.1:619-974 GCF_025091365.1 Daktulosphaira vitifoliae
AAAAAAATGTGAACACTTGCATTAACCAGTAAATACCAAATTCGATTCGGTCAATTCTCTATTTTAACCTTCCAAGAAGTTTATTCATATATAACGAACTCTATAGAGATATTGAGAAATCTCAATAGGAGGTAAATCCATTATATTAAAAAAATGTGAACACTTGCATTAACCAGTAAATACCAAATTCGATTCGGTCAATTCGCTATTTTAACCTTCTAAGAAGTTTATTCATAAATAACGAACTCTAAAGAGATATTGAAAAATCTCAATAGGAGGTAAAAACCAATATCTTTCAAATATCTTAACCGGTAGAAACCATATTCAATTCGGTTAATACCATAGTTAATTTTTC
>NW_026103560.1:0-974 GCF_025091365.1 Daktulosphaira vitifoliae
TATGCCTGGTAAGGGTGTCAACTTTGTTTTTTTAAATGGTAACACATATTTTTAATTTAATAAAATGTTTCAATTTTTAATTCAATAGTAAATGGCATTTGAATTTTTAATATAACTTAATTCTATTATTAGATATAATCATTTAACGTTTCAAACTCTTGAGTTAATATACAGGTATAATACACAAGGGATTACAAATACAGGTAGCTAATTGGTTTTTTATGATATTGCTATCACGGTCACGGATTGTTTATTATCAATTATGACTATCAATAGATATACTTTTTGTATTTTCAGTTAGTGTATTTATAAATTCACAACAATGTACCTTATTATCATTGATAAAAACAATGCTGTGTACCTGCTAATATCGATGTCATAAAAAATCAATTAGCTACCTGTATTTGTAATCCCTTGTGTATTATTGTAAACTTTATAACGCTATAATTTTTTGAAGAATGTATGCATCATTATAATTTTTTTAANTAAACTTTATAACGCTATAATTTTTTGAAGAATGTATGCATCATTATAATTTTTTTAAAATAAGTACTGTTTATATTCTTCTTTTATGCGATACACTTTTCATTTAAATTGGACTATTTCCCATTATATATTTATTTATTTATTACACTTCTAAATCATAAAACTTGCAATTAAGATATAAATTAGGAAATACGAGATCTTGTTGCTTTTGGAATAATTTACCATTTTTTTAAAAATTAAACATTATCTAGAAATTTACATAGAAGTATTTTTTACGATAGTAATTTTAATCACTGTTAGATATCATCTATACTGAACCCAAATATGCCACGTCCCCACTTTGCCGCACCCCACTGTGCTGAGTTTTTTTAATAAACTTTGACGTTTTAATACATAGATAGATTACTCATAAAACAAAATTATATATATATAGAATTATATAAAATTATATATTTGTAAATTGTATTTTCATAAAAAAAAAAAAATGA
>NW_026103561.1:0-974 GCF_025091365.1 Daktulosphaira vitifoliae
TACTTTTAAATCATGTTACTGTTGAATGGATATTACTCGAAAGATCATCTTTAGAGTTGTTGCACATCCTTTGATGTAAGTCGTAATTATCTTGATTCTCAGTGAAAATATCATTGCGTCAGTGCAAAATATAAATTTTGGTACAATAAAGACATTTTTTAAATTATAACGTTATCCTACGATCATAATAAAAAAAAATATCACTGCTTTCAGTCCTTTTTTTATCAATGCCTCGCCAAAATTGTATAACATTCAACTTAATTGAAAGATATTATTCATTCAAAACCCTAATAATGAGGATAATTTGTTTACAAAGAAGCCAATCAAATATAGGCCAATGTTTTTGATTAATTGTGACGTCTACCGTCACGTTTCTAAAGCGACGGATTTTACTGGGTTTTTTTATTAGTGCTTCTTCAACACTGAAAAAAGGGGAGAGGCAAATTCTACGATTAAATGAACTCAAATGACAAACGATGCGGGGGTAAGTTTTTTAGGCGTTGGCATGGGATGATAGTGCTGAGACCAAATATACAGTTAACCCTTATGTTTCCTAAAGTGATTAATGACGCAAAAAAAATATTTATTTCAACGACGTTTACAATGGACGTATTGTGGACTAAAAAAAAAAAAAAGACTAAAAGCAACAGTGACGTATACGTAAGACACAGATAACAATAACGACAACTTCAAAAAAAAAGTAATTACGTACAATTGTTTAAAAATATGACACAAAATTAGATAAACAGTATTTACTATTCGTTNGTAATTACGTACAATTGTTTAAAAATATGACACAAAATTAGATAAACAGTATTTACTATTCGTTTGTGTTACGTTATCTTGACTAAAAATCGAGTACCATTCTCATAGATTTATATAGATGTGTGAGTTTTATAAATGAATTTATAAAGAATTAGGCTCGTGGTAAAATATACTTCAAAGGCCTTTTTTTTTTTTTTTAATGAGAATAG
>NW_026103562.1:0-973 GCF_025091365.1 Daktulosphaira vitifoliae
AATAGGAACACTTTAATGAAAAATGTATTATTAAACTTGTGTAAACTAGCAAAATGTGATAATATTCTCTAGAAAAGTAATATTTTACGAAGAAGGCTGTTTTTAATTAGGAAAATTCTACAAAGTGATCTGGGAAATTTAAATAGCAACGACCTATTAAGAGGTCAAATCATAAACTATTGTGTGTTCTCGATTATTGATCAGCTCATAAAGACCACATAATAATAAAATTGTCGGACCGTTTCAAATTGATACCGTTTTATTGTTTGTTACTATAATTTAACATTGGACAATTTGTAATAAATTATTGACAATTTTAGTTGCTTTAAAAATCTAACAGTTTATATATATATAAATAATGTGTTTGTATAATATTAATGGCTTTTTTTGAAATTTAGAAATTGAATATTTGATAGCGGTATTTCGAAATAGTTGTCAATTTAAACCTTGGAATATATTGTTTATATCAGTAAAAATACTACCAATTAATAAATATTACCAGAAAACATTCATTCGAAATTGTTTTACGTAACTTGAGTATTTGACATGTGGGTACAAATTGTACTCGACTAAAAACTATTTTTTTGTGGTATGCGTGACCACTATTTGATCTCGTTAAACTGTCACACTTTACTTACATCACAGTGACCCGTTGAACAGTTTGAGTGATCATTATTTTCTAAATCGTTTGACACAAAACTGTTTCAACAATAAATAGTAGGAGTACATATTAATCAATCGCAATGGTTAAGAAATATTTTCGTTTTTTGACAAGTCAGTGTGAATTCACTTCAAATATAATTCATGTATTTTAATTGTCATAAATCATCGGAAAAAAATTTATTACGACTCATTTCGTTATCAATATAATGTTATCAACTTGAATAAGTACTATAATAATTAATTAGTTTTCTAATTTTTCATTTGGTTATAGATACCTATGTTAAAGTTTTGTTTATGGAAGCTTAAAAAA
>NW_026103563.1:0-973 GCF_025091365.1 Daktulosphaira vitifoliae
AATTGACGTATATACTCCACTACAAAAAAAAAAAAAAACAAATTATATCACTGGAATCATGTTAGATCCTCCGTCTTTTACAAATATTACAATTAATTTACACAATAATTAAGTTAAGATTTTGTATTATAGAAATATCAATGTAAAGTCAAAACATATTTTTTTACATAATTAATATGTACAATTTTTAGTTACATCTATCGAAATTATAATGAAAAAAAACTCTTTTAATAGTAAATAAATAATCACTAATAAAATTTTAAATATATTTAATGGAAGCAGTAGTAGTACTATTTAATGTTTTGGGTTATTAGATCAATTATTTATTTATAACTTTTTTTGTCTTTTTAACAATAAATTTTTTTGGGAAACTGAAATGACTTTTAGGGGGTTAAAATATATAGAGTATTGTATAAAGTATGTACAGAGTGATTTACTAATTTGAAAATATAAACTAATGATAAAACTAATAAATCACAATGGGACACTGTATATTTACATTATAGAATACCATCGGTGGCAACATAATATTTGTCTTTAAGTGAAGTTTGAAAAAAAAATTAAGGGGTGATTAAATTTATTTTTGCCTTGTATTATAGCTTATATTATTATATTATAGCTTTTATATATAATCGAATGAGAAATATACAAACATTGTATAATGAATTTTCTTTACCTTATGTTAGTTTAAATTGATTACTAAATATAAATTTTTTTAGTGAATATATGGCTTTAGACATCCAACGAGCATTATGAATTGCGCCACGATTTTTAAAATATATGCCACGAGTAGGAATATCACCAAGAAATACAACAACTAATTTCAGAAATTCTTTATAATCGTATCTGTTATGATTTTTGTTTAATTGATCCATATAAAAGGCTATATATATCATTTTGTAAATCATTTAATTTTTCACTGACTATTATACCATCTGAGCTAGTTTATTAATATAAACTTTTGGCCAAAATT
>NW_026103564.1:0-175 GCF_025091365.1 Daktulosphaira vitifoliae
TTTTTTTTGTCATTTGAATCACTCTGTATTTTGAAATAATTTATTTGGATCACTCTGTTTACACAATATTTTAAAAATGCTTTGATTTCAATAAATTTTGTATTAGTAGAATGCTCTAACCATGTAGATTTCAAAAACATATAGATTGTAGCGATATTCAACAATTTTTTTTTTT
>NW_026103564.1:670-973 GCF_025091365.1 Daktulosphaira vitifoliae
GAATGCTCTAACCATGTAGATTTCAAAAACATATAGATTGTAGCGATATTCAACAATTTTTTTTTTTTTTGTCATTTGAATCACTCTGTATTTTGAAATAATTTATTTGGATCACTCTGTATACACAATATTTTAAAAATGCTCTGATTTCAATAAATTTTGTATTAGTAGAATGCTCTAACCATGTAGATTTCAAAAACATATAGATTGTAGCGATATTCCACAATTTTTTTTTTTCTTGTCATTTGAATCACTCTGTATTTTGAATTAATTTATTTGGATCACTCTGTATACAAAATTCTT
>NW_026103565.1:0-973 GCF_025091365.1 Daktulosphaira vitifoliae
ATATTTTTTTTTGTTGATTAGAATGCATATTCAAATTAATATCAATATTGTTAAAAATAATTACTAATGTTGTTATGAAACAAAATGAATAACTTAAAGAAATTTTATTGTTGAGAGCAGATTTTTCTAAATAACTAATTCTATAGATTGATAATAGATGTAACCTTATTTTTTACTCTCAGCTCTACTGCTATCAATATTTTATATACGTCGTAGCATTTAGAGTCACTTTTCACGTTTTATTTAATACATTAAAAGAAAATAGATTACTAAAAAGATTTTTCTATTCCTTTTATTTATCTTTTAATTTATTTGATGTGATTTATTATAAATACAGAATTTTTTATGAATATATACCCACACACACACACACACATATATATATATATATATTTATTATTAAAAATCTCACATTAAACACGTGATGATGGCATGTTGTCTACATAACGATGATATTGTATACTAATGTATCACAAACATAACTAAGAACGTAATTTATTTTTTTCTTAGTAATGGTTATTTAAACTAAAAAAATAAACTCTTATCAACAAGTTTCCAATTTGTTAGAGTAAACCTAAAAATTTGCTTTTTTTTATTAAACAATATTTCAATATTCATATGAATAAATATTCGCTACGAGATTTCGCTTAGCTTGGGCTCCGCAAAAGGCCCGGTGTCCTTCGAGCTATTCTTTCAGATAGGCCACTGATTCCTGTAGGAGTACACTACCACGCCGGGTACGATATGTGTTGTGCAAATAAAATTTACCAGAAGCAGTTGACCAGAAAATTATTCCCACCTGTGTCTTAAACAATAATATGATTACAAAATACTTAGATGTATTCACAATTATACTTCATAATAACTCACAAATTATGGTTCAAAACAATGTGTAGGCGAAAAAACTGCCGTATTATTAATGAAAACTAATGTAAAATTTAATCATAATAGACACTCGCACACCAAAATCATT
>NW_026103566.1:0-973 GCF_025091365.1 Daktulosphaira vitifoliae
ATGAAGAAAAAATAAAGTACGAATTTTTTTCACCATATGAAAGTACAGTACATACGTTGAAATTTAAGATTTATACAAAAGTGTCAGTATTTCCGAAAGATTTTCAAAAATTAAGTTGAAAAATGAATTATTTGTGGAAAAGTTATCATTTTGAATCCCCCTCTGTGAGCAGGTAAAGGATCAGATTTTTGAAAAAAATTTACTAAATGATAGGTTAAAAATACCTAGTGTATGTATAAAAAAAATTGTTTCTATTCATCTATTTTCAAAAATTATGGTAGTTTTAAGTAAAAAAATTTAAAAAAATATCGATTTTTTGGAGATTTCCCCCATTTACCAGGAACGAAGGAAATTTTTTCACTTTTTGAGGGTAATATCTTTGACTAGATATGATTTGTGATTTTTTAACGTATCTTTGAAAAAAATCGGTTCGGTGAAAGTTGAGAAAGAGTGGTAACAGACACAAAAAAAATAACATCATAGTAAAGTTAATACCTACTCAGCTTCGCATCATAGCTAAAAAAACAATATTAAGTTAATAAAATAATAAATAATTGTTTTAGGACTTATATCAATTATCCATATTGAATTATAAGTTTTTTGAAGACATCTTTGTACAAGAAAATTTGTTTCAATATTTGTGCCCATAATACGACGACAAACGTCAGATGAAGAATAGCAAAAGGAGGTGAGTAAAATATTTATATTTACATCACGTATCAAATGCTATACTTGTTCTTTATAGTGTATAAAATTTATTTCCATAGTACCAAAAACTATCACTTCAATTTGTATCTCTGTCATTCCCTATCTATTTATTGTAACTCGAATTGTGATTTTGATGTATAATACATACGGGCATAGAAATAGAGAAACAGAAAAAATAAGTTAACTGAAGTGGATATCAATAAAATATGGCCATGGCTATAGTATGTTGAAAAAAATAATTTTTAACCACATGGTACTTGAAAAA
>NW_026103567.1:0-972 GCF_025091365.1 Daktulosphaira vitifoliae
AACTATTCTTACAACTTCCGATTGTTCTCTTCTCATAACCAAACCACCTAAGTTTATTTTCTTTCATCTTATCTACGATTGACGCTACACTTATACTCCCTCTTATATGCTCGTTCCTTATTCTATCTTTTTTAGTCACTCCACTCATCCATCTCATTCTCATCTCTGCTACACTCATTCTCTGCTCTACTTTCTTATCAACCGCACTGAACCATACATCATAGCTGGTCTTATTACAGTCTTATAGAATTTACCTTTCAGCCTCATTGGAATTATTTTATCGCATAAGACGCCAAACGCTTCTCTCCAATTCAACCACCCGCACTTAATTCTATGTCTTACATCCTCGTCAATAACACCACTCTTTTGCACAACTGACCCTAAATACTTAAAACTCTCCACCTCTTCAATCACGTCCTCGCCTATTGTCACTGACCTTCTCATTTCACATACCTCGTGTTCTCCTTTGTCAAACTCGTACTCTATATTCTCTGTCTTACTTCTACATATTCTTAAATCCTATTTTTCAACACCTCTAGCCTTTGATTAATTTCTTCCCTATTTTCTCCTATCAACACTATATCGTCAGCAAACAACTTGCACCACGGCACCTCTCCTTGTATTTCTCTAGTAATTTCATCTATCACTATAGAGAATAAGTAAAGGCTTAAAGCTGAACCTTGGTGCACTCCTACACTTAACCGAAAATTTTCTGATACTCCTCCTACGTTATAAATTTGGGTACAAATGCCATCATACATATCTTCTATTATATTAATGTACCTTTTCGGGAACTCCTTTTCTCTTAAATGTTCACTTTAAAACCTCTCTCGGTACTCTGTCATACGCTTTTTCCAAATCTATAAATACCATAATTTTTTTTTTTTTAAGTATATTTAATAATTATTTTTATTTATTATTTATTATTGACAATTTATACTTCATTTTTAATAAAAATAAATAACAAATAAT
>NW_026103568.1:0-972 GCF_025091365.1 Daktulosphaira vitifoliae
TTAATATATATAAATATTTTCACATTTTAATTTTTGTTTGACTTAATAAAATAATATGTAAATGCAATAATGAAAAAATTAAATTTGTATTTGTAGAAGACTTGTAATTTTTAAACTTGCTGATTTATAGTTTATATAAAACTTATTCATCAAATTTATTTAATTATTTTAAATTAAACACTTTTAAGTGTTATACAATATAATATTAAAGTATTTTTGTGCTGTATCATACAGTTTATATCTTTCAAGCCGTTAAACAAGTTTAAATATTTATAACTAGTATAGTTATACAGTTATAGTAAGAGGATGATGTTTGTACCGTAAACTTTTGGAAATGTATGTATAGATATATCATACTTTAGACCCGGGAAAAAAATCAATACGATCGTAGCGCTCCAATCCCCACAAATCGCCCAGTCGTAGTGGCGAAACGCAAGCTATGTGGTTGACTCCGCTCTTTGTTAGAACTTTCCAAACAAAATTATTAACCATGATCGTCATTATTTACATATAATTTAATAAAACTACGACCTCCACAGGTCGAATATAAAATCAGTTACAGTATGTTGTTAAATTTCATATTACTTTTGTTTTTGTTGATTTTCATCAGCGTACAGTCTTCTCTACAACACGATGATAAAGTGTTACATATCGGTGGCATCTTTCCTATTAATGGAAAAGGAGGATGGCAAGGAGGACAAGCTTGTGAGCCAGCTGTCCGGCTTGCTTTAGAAGACGTTAACAAGAATAGTGTCCTATCTGAATATCAACTCAAGTTACATTGGAATGATAGCGAAGTAAGTCAATTTTCATTATGTACTTCATAAACCACCCTATGGAATATTTAATTACTACTAAAGTAATTTTCAAGATCAAAATAAAATTTTTTTCTTTGTGTAGTTAATAATCTATAATTTTTATATTAGCCACTAATAGTTGTTAGCTTTTATAATAGAAAGGTAACAAATTATT
>NW_026103569.1:0-430 GCF_025091365.1 Daktulosphaira vitifoliae
TTTTCACAAAAAATTAATTTTTTTAACTTAAATTTTGAAAATGTTCCGGAAGGTCTGACACTTTTATATATATCTTAAATTTAAGCTAATGTAATATGCTTTATCATGAAAAAAAAAATTTCGGACTTTATCTTCATGGTGAAAATGGCTACCGAATGCTATTTTTGTGTGAAAATTTTCGATTTTGTATTTTCCATTTTTAACTTTACTTTATTATGCTATAACTTTTTGAAAAATGTATGAATCATTACAATTTTTTTATGAGAAGTAGTATTTATATAGATCTTTCATTCGACATACTGTTTTTTTAAATCGGACCATTTCCCTAAATACAGGGGGGATTCAAAACATAAAAATGCATATAGAAAGTAGAACTTTTTCAACGTAACTTTTGAAAGTGTTCCGGAAGGTCTGACACTTTTATATATAT
>NW_026103569.1:468-972 GCF_025091365.1 Daktulosphaira vitifoliae
GTCTGACACTTTTATATATATCTTAAATTAAAGCTAATGTAATATACTTTATAATGGTAAAAAAAAATTTCGGACTTTATTTTATCTTCATGGTGAAAACAGACATTAAACTTAATAAAAAAAATACGATTTTTGTAAAAAAATTCTTTTTTATATTTTTAACTTTATAATGCTATAACTTCTCGAAAGATGTATGGATCAATATAATTCTTTTTTTTTGTAGATGCATGATGTCTTTACCTATCATTTGGTATATTTTTTTTATAAATCTGACTTTTTACCTGCCTACAGGGGGGGATTCAAAATGACAACTTTTTCACAAAAAATTGATCTTTTCAACTTAAATTTTGAAAGTGTTCCGGAAAGTCTGACACTTTTATATATATCTTAAATTAAAGTTAATGTAAAATACTTTATCATGGAAAAAAAAAAATTTCGGACTTTATTTTATCTTCAAGGTGAATATGGCTACCAAATGCTATTATTGTGTGAAAATTCTCAATT
>NW_026103570.1:0-971 GCF_025091365.1 Daktulosphaira vitifoliae
AATTTAGGCTATTAACAAATGTTTCAATATTTGAGGTTGCAATTAAATTAAAAAAAAACTTGCATATATTCTATGTATAGGCAAAGAAATACTTTTAATCATATCATTATCATATTTCTATTCTAAATTTATCAGATTATCAAAAATTGATACAAATTCCATAACTTTATGTTCAGCTCCTTATGTATCACTAAAATCCTTACAAAATTTGATTCAATATCAAAATTTTGTACACAAAATCACTTAATTCTAAATTTTAAGTTATTGATAAATTTAAGAAAATATTTTGACGAGAACATATTAGTCAGTCGGCAAATTTTCTATCCCAAATGACCTTTTTATTTTTTGCAAAAAATGTTAGTGAACACTGGTAAACTATCTTATAGTCGGTAGTTTTTCAAACTAACACCTAACTATATTGGGAAGGCTAGAAACGCCCCTGCCACTGTGTAGAAGCTTTAACTAACTATGTATTACTTAGTTGTTCACTGCGCTCGTAAATTACCTCATTTATATCACACTTTTATACTAACACCCAATATAACTAAATGACATTAGTTATAACTAATAATTATTAAATCAAATTTAAAATTAACTTTAGGTTAGGTATAAAATAGCAATGTTACTTTTATTTGTTACATTCAAATTGATATTCAATTAAAAAAATTACTAGAAATATTTAATTAATTTTAAGTAGATTTTCAAACATTTTAGTTTTAAAATTTATAGTTACAGTAAATTCATTTAATTTTAGTTTTCAATGACTGCTTTCATTTCCGCAATAGGATATTATTTTAAATTCTAATCCAATACAAAAATAATTTACACCTGAATTAAGTTTTATTTTTATCATAATATACAAAAATAAAAGAAAAAGAAAATAAATATTGTAAAAGCATAGAACTCTACATAATTTTTCTGCGCTTTTCCAGTAGTAAAGTAAATGTATTTATTACATTATTAAAGTTAAT
>NW_026103571.1:0-971 GCF_025091365.1 Daktulosphaira vitifoliae
ATGGCAGACTGTACACATTAAAATAAATATTATTGTTCAGGAAAAATTTTAATCGTATAAAACGTAACAGTTATTTTAATTACGGAAACTAAATTTAAATTAACCTTTTTCTTTAGACTTAATTTTAAGTGCCATAAATTGTAGAGTCATAATATTTCGAGTGGTGAGAGTAAGAAGAAAAAACATACGAATCACGACAATGAATGAGTAAAATTTTTAAACGCATTGTCGGTGTTTATTGGCGCCACTAGTGCACACAATAACTCGAATCGGTGGCGGCTGTAAAAACAAAGTACTTTGATTCAGTTACAAAGAAAAAATCTGCCTTGGGAGGTCCCCAGTGTTTTGACTTATTAGAGGAAGCGAAAAAAAATTCAAGTAAACCACATCTGTTATTACAGGAAGAGCAGGTAAATTGTCATTGGATAAATAATTAACAGACGTTACGGATTTTTGTATTGTCTTTATTTGATGAGGGGGAGGGGGGCTCACTGAGCCCATTTGAGGAGATGCTTGCGTACAAAACCAGTTTGCGGCCGAAATAGGCGACAGATTGAATATTATACGCTGTGTTTATCTCTATACCTACACGGAGTACTTTTAGTTTTGGGAATAGACCCGACGGCTGTCAAACTGCGATGCCGATGGACAGATACGATTTTTACCCAGTCGTACACGATTGGATGTGCATTATAATGGATGAGCCGCAAGTGAGTCAGCAATAATAATCGTTTTTTTTTCCCCTTCGCGGACTTTCACTCGACGACAAACCGATCGGTCATCGTCGACGCGCCGTGTCTGACGCAAAAGAGAACCCTCTTGTAGTAATCTCAGTACTCCCCCGTAATTATTGCCAGATTACCGACGTACACTTTCTTCTGGTAATAATCGTGCATCAGCGGAAATCCGGCCGCGAGCCGTGAAATCGAAGCCGTGTCGCAGTCGAGACAAAATACCCAGTTGATATCACC
>NW_026103572.1:0-971 GCF_025091365.1 Daktulosphaira vitifoliae
AACCCATTAAATTAAAGTGCATAACACTTTTATAGATGATAACTATAACAAATAAAAATTATTTTAGTTCTTAAGTCTAAAAAAGCTTATTGGTGCTTCATATATCATAAATTAATTTCTTATGATAAAAAATACAACAATAAAAGTAAATAAAAAAATATTAATAGTAATTATAAATTACAACAGTTATAGTAATATAAATTCTAAGTCAATGAATCAAAAGACATTATCTTCTAAATAAACGTGCTTTGGCTTCTGCTGTAAGTTTTCTAATTCTTCCTCTACTACTAACAGATACATGGATATTAACACTATTTTCTTCTTCTTCTTCATCATTATCATCATTTTCACTGGAGCTAACATTAGAACTAGAATCACTGTTTTCCCTATAATTTCGTATTTTTCTTGAATGTCTTAGTCGTGTGTCAACAACATCTTCATCACTACTGAGTCCAGATCCGTCTAACATTTTAGCATAATTCCAACGTTTCTTTTTTCTTAAATTTCTTGTTCCTTTTTGTTCAGATGATAGTTCATTATTGGAAAAACGATTAAGATTTGACTTTGCTCTTCTGGCTACCAGTTGTTCCTTGTTTTCTTCACTATCATCACGGAATCGTCCTGTTTGTCTTCTACTAGTTATTGGTGGTATTTCAAAAGTTTCTTCACTCTTAGGTAGCCTTTTACTTCGTGATGGTCTAGTAGGTAACACTTCCTCTTCACTGTCAAAGTCTTGAGGAAGTGGTCTAGTTATTCTCCTAGGTCTTCTTAGAGTGTTTGAAAATTCTTGTTCATCATTGCTTTCATTATTATCTTGTAATCTATAAGTAGACTTGCATAATCTCGATGAGTGACGACGAAGTGGAGTATCATCGTCATCATCACTTGGAACTTCTTCTTTGACTTCAGTTTTGCTAGTAGATGGCATATCAATAGATTTTTTTTTCTGGCTTGATGTACGCTTTTCACCT
>NW_026103573.1:0-971 GCF_025091365.1 Daktulosphaira vitifoliae
GCAAGTCGTAGATTACGGTTTATATTATATTTTTACTAATTACTTTATCATAGTATTATAATTTTCCAGATGTACCTATACCATTTATAACAGTTAAGCCTAAATATTTGTGAGACATCCCAAAATAATGTCATCAAAATTTTATCGATAGATCACTTAGCCTACATGGACCCGGTACAGTTTTTTGGGAGTCAAAAACAAAAAATAACTTAATGGCCTTTTGTATTTTTTGATGCTTAAAACAACAGTATATTTTGCGTAAGAAAATTATTTCATGTTTTAATTGGGATTTTTTTTTACTTTCAAACCGAGTGACCAATTATGATTTTTAAAATATTTGTGAATTTTCCGTTAGAAGTACTTGAATAACTAAGTACCTAAATGTCTACGTTTTAATTAGAGCATGTCAACTATAAGTGTTCACATTGATTATTGTAGGACGTATGACATTGATAACTATAATTTTTCTAAGTATTCAGTTCCACATGTTTTTTGAAAATCAATCTGAACTCTTATATCCCACACAAACGAAGCACTTAATGAGCTTTATGTTTCGGGATCGCCATTCCGGCACGTGTTGATTGTTCAGTATTTAAAGTTATAATTGATTTCCAGATACATTTATTGATAACGACAGTAAACTTAACAAACTCATTTTGCTAGTGATATACATGTTATTACCCCAAGTCTAGCAGTCTAGTTATATTAATATATAAGCTACAATTGGAAATTATATATACGTTAGTATTTTTTTTTTAAATGGCTTGTAATAAAAAAGTTACTACATGAAATTTATGAATGAAATATTTCCATTACAATAAAAATTATACCCATACAAGCATAAATCTGATCACGTGAAACGCAATTGCACAAAGAATTTACTGAATTTTAATATAATAAAGCATAATTATGATGATCATGCAAATAATTTATCATTAATGAATTCTGTAAATAAATGTAATAAAGCATCA
>NW_026103574.1:0-971 GCF_025091365.1 Daktulosphaira vitifoliae
ACCTTTTATGCAATATAATACATCCGTTTTTATTTATGTGGGGGTATGCTAGACCCCCACGCGACTGTTTAAGGGTTAAGAGTTGCATAGAATTCTGCTTTGTCTACATGTGGTATTCTCAATCCATGTGGTGTGAAAACTGATATTCGTAACGTACAAAGGCTATTAAAAAGCACATCGACATTCATCCGAAAAAAACTAATAAGGAAATCACCATTAAATGAACGTAATAAACAAGCTAGATTAGACTTTTCAAGAAACAAAACAAATTGGTCAAAAAAATAGAGAAAAGTAATTTTTTCAAATAAAAAGAATTTAACTTGGTTGGACTTGTTGTTTTTCGTATTACTATCATGATTTAAGAAAAGATAAACGTATAATGTCAAAACGTCAAGTGGGAGGAGGATCTGCAATGATTTGGTGTGCAATTGGTTATAAAAGACGAAGTGAAGTTGTTTTTTAGATGGTAGAATAAATGCTTTGAAGTATAAAGATTTTCTTAACAAAGAAATTTTATATTTCAGCAGGATAATGCGCCAATTCATATTGCTCGAATCATAAAATTATGGTTTGAAAAAAATTCTATACCAATATTAGAATGGCCTGCACGATCTCCAGATCTAAATATTATTGAAAATGTTTGGGGGTTACTCGCCAATGAAGTTTATAAAGATGCCAAACAATATTTTTCAGTTCGTGAGTTAAAAAAATCGATTTTAGATGCTTGGACACTAATTTCCCTAGACATCATAAAAAACTTTATGACATCATTACAAGTAGAATTTTTGCAACTATTCGTACTAATGGAGGTTCAACTAAATATTAATATAATAAAAAAATTAATAAACGTAATAAATTTTGTAATATAAAATCGTTTGTTTATAGATAATTATTTGCCTTTATAATTTTGTCGCAACAAAATCTAATAAATTCATCGATAAGACTTCATTTATTAATTTATGATCAAGAAA
>NW_026103575.1:0-971 GCF_025091365.1 Daktulosphaira vitifoliae
ATTTGTTGCCTTTTTTGTGATATGTTACAAGTATTTAGTAAAGATTTACGTTGCGTTTTAATAATACAAAGTAATCCAGAATTAAGACTAGAGTTGAAAGATTGTGAATTAATTTTAGAAATAATCCAACAGTTTAATATAATGTTTCGTATGATGAAAAGTGTACTTGAATTGATATTAAAATGGCATACAAAAACTATTAGAAATAACCAAAATGAATTCTACAACAATAATATTTTAGAAGCTATAAATTTATTTCAAACGACTAAGAAAAGGGCAAATAATATCAGTGAATTCATTAATCATTTAAACGCAATCGATAATCTTTTGAATGAGTTTTTTAATAAATATGACAAATCTGAGCAGTTATTCGATATAAAAGGTATCGACAATAATGTGATGATGTACATTGAAAATATCATGTGCAATAAAAATGATCAGGAACATTTGATAATAGAAATCAATGATTCTGAAAATGTTTTAAAAAAAAATAAATCAGTTATCAATAGATTAGAAAAAAGTAATTCAAATGTTGGCTCCAAACAAAATATTTCAGATAAAAAACGAGAACTTATAGATTATTTTTTAAGCCTGGCAATTAAACACGAGTTACATATAAAGGCCTATGGATTTAATTTCAACTCTGACGGTGAAGGTATTACAGTAAGAAAATGTGATATAGTAGAGGAAGGATGGAATTATATGAGTTGTGTATTTCGCAAAATGAAATCACGAATTGGTTCCTTTAAACAGTCTAATAAAATATCAGTTAATACAAACAGTGAAGAATGAAATATATACACTGTGCTTTATGTTATTCATTTTATACTTTGTACATATACTTTATGCTATACATTATAACTATGTAATATAATATTCATTTTATAATTTTTAATAATTTTTTTATAGCAATTTTATTTTTTTAATTTTATTTCTAATGATGCATTAAAAATACTTTTAACATTTTGAAA
>NW_026103576.1:0-971 GCF_025091365.1 Daktulosphaira vitifoliae
ATATGAAACATTAACTCAAATTAGTAGAATAATAGATTGCGCATAGGTCTATTCAAGTTTACTTGAATAGCCAATGAGAAGGATTTTGCAATTAAAATATAAAACATTAAGTCTCCCCCTCATAAAACAGGCCTATAAAAGAGCGATTGTTAGCTCATTTACCACCTTATTTTTTTTTTAAAAATCTGGTCATGAAGCGTCTCTGTACCAGACTGTTTCGCGATTGTGCTCTCTACGACTTAGAATTTTTTATACTTGGTGTTTATTATCTAAATCTTTCGTAAGTATTGTAATTTAAAAAAAATAACTTAATATCTTATCTTTTATTTTTTTTAGTTTTAAACTTTTTCAATCAGTTTTTTAATATTAGACTCTAACTAGAAAAAAATAATTGTGATATGCGTTTTAAATCTAGTCTAAAACTGTAAAAATATCACAAAATTTGAATTGGATACTAGTTATTAAAGATGTTTAAACAAAGTTAAATAAAAGTTATTTTTTTTTATTACTTAGTTCAGAATATATTTGTATATACATAGCAGTTATCTTATATTTCATAAAAATCTCGTTGAAACCTTGGGTTTCAGGTACCCCGTTTATTAAAACATACGTTTTCACACTCTAGACTCGACCTTCAATAAACTACTAAATTAATAAATAAAATCTATATAGTATTAAATTACTAAAATTTCATCTTCGACAAATAAAAAATATGTAAGTGTTGTTATTCATTTGATAGAGTAGAATTAATTTAAATTATTTATTTCAAAATATTCTAGTGATCAATTGAATATTACAAAATATTATGTCTAACTATGAATTTCAGAAAATTGTCCATTTTTGACTTCAAAAACTTTAGACTTCGAGTGTAAAATAAATGATCGTACTGTTGATTGTTCAGAACCATTACTTCAAGGAACTTCACTGGTACCTTCATGCAAAGCAGACTATCATCTTTCAAATGGATATAA
>NW_026103577.1:0-971 GCF_025091365.1 Daktulosphaira vitifoliae
TCGTTAAATTCAGGTGAAACTAAAAATCATTTTTTTTTTTTAAATTTATGATTTATAGACTGGTAGTTGCACACATAAATAAATAAATAAATTTTATGCACACATAAAAGCAACATCAACTTCTATTTTCTTAATTTTACCCAGATTAGTATTTCTTTTAATTATATATTATATAATTTTTAAAATTAATTGTTTTCAAATTATTATTGATTTTAATTTTTAATATGTTAAAAGTAATAATGTTGAGCCTACTTTTTTTAAAAGTTTTAATAATAAAAAAAAATGAATTTATTACCATAACATGTAGTTTAACTTGCAAGTTTTTAAATTGACATTATTAAATAGAAAAAAATGAAATTGTTAAGATTAATATGTGTTAGATGAATGTGAGCTGACGCGATATATTTAATTTAATATGAAAACACGGTAAGTGAGGGAGAGCAGGTCAGTCGATCACATCATACACGTTTGTGTTTGTCACAACAGGTATGCCGCTGACACCGCAATTTATTTTCATTTTTTTTTCTGTAGGCGTCTAGTAGACCGGAGATTCCGCGTTCTTTCTAATATACGCCGCTATCTTCAATGTGTTTTTTCCCACTAAAAAACCACCACCTTCGTAACGGTACGGCGGCGCTGCTGTTTTAGACCGGTCCCTGCAACGTATGGCATTGAAAACTAATTTTTTCGCGCTCAATTAGTCGGCCGTTTCGGTTATATCGACGCCAGGTATTTTTGAGTCGAGTATTGCCTTGTCGCCACAGTGTTCAATTTTGAGTTGCTCAACGGCTTGTTATATGCTACGGTGTTTTTTTGTTGCCTTCCCTGCATCTGAACACTGTAGTTCATCACCTTCAATTACTAAGAATNCACTGTAGTTCATCACCTTCAATTACTAAGAATTTTTTATTGTTTATTTAACGGATTTACAGCCCACATAATATATGTATTAGTTATAAAAAGGGGATATA
>NW_026103578.1:0-971 GCF_025091365.1 Daktulosphaira vitifoliae
GCATACGACAGTGACCATTAATATATTGTAACATCTTTGGAAATATGCTTACCTAAGCGTCTGGCATCCGATGATAAGATTTATACGACAATAACCATTACTGTAGGGTGACATCTTTGATGTTTGAAATATGCTGACGTAAGCGTCTGGTAAACGATGATAGCAATAGTTCTCATAAAACGCGTAGGCGTGAAAAAAGACAACGTTGCCATTTTTCTCATAAAATGCATACGGCAGTGACCATTAATATATTGTAACATCTTTGGAAATATGCTGACCTAAGCGTCTGGCATCCGATGATAAGATTCATACGACAATAATCATTACGGTAGGGTGACCTCTTTGATGTTTGAAATATGCTGACGTAAGCGTCTGGTAAACGATGATAGCAATAGTTCTCATAAAACGCGTAGGCGTGAAAAAAGACAACGTTGCCATTTTTCTCATAAAATGCATACGGCAGTGACCATTAATATATTGTAACATCTTTGGAAATATGCTGACCTAAGCGTCTGGCATCCGATGATAAGATTCATACGACAATAATCATTACTGTAGGGTGACCTCTTTGATGTTTGAAATATGCTGACCTAAGCGTCTGGTAACCGATGATAACATTCTTAGAATTTATTATGCCATAACGACAGACGTTGTCTTTTGTTCTCATAATATGCTGACGCCTATGAACGTTATAATATAGTAATACCCTTGTTGTTGGAAATATGCATACCTAAGCGTCTGGTTACCCATGATAAATTTCTTAGAATTTATTATGCCATAACGACAGACGTTGTCNTTAGAAATTATAATGTCATAACGACAGACGTTGTCATTGTTTTCATAAAATCCTGACGCCAATGAGCGTTTTAATATAGTAATACCCTTTGTTGTTGGAAATATGCTGACCTAAGCGTCTGGTAACCGATGATAAATTTCTTAGAATTTATTATGCCATAACGACAGACGTTGTC
>NW_026103579.1:0-971 GCF_025091365.1 Daktulosphaira vitifoliae
TTTTTTTATGACAAAATGACGCCCAATAAATGCTTGTAACCTCGACCATAATATTTTGTTCATATAATTAACATTATAATAAAATAAAAAAAATAAAAAAATTCGCAAATACTCTTCAAAATTTATAAAAAAAAAAACAAAATAATAATATCTATATAAATCAACTTTTCTAATAAATACATTAATGAGTTTACCAACAAAATATGAATTTATAAGAGTCACAAAAATATTATTAAGAATTTTAACAAACAATTTCACTAACAAAAAAATCACTCATAAAATACAACTTCACAAAACTATAAGTGTTTCACTCTGGAAAATATCCATTCTCTATGATATACCTAAAAACAAAATTATTATAATAAGCAGATTTATAAACCTTTTTACAGAAAGAAATACAATTCCTTCAAACGAATTATTCTTAATAATTAGAATAACTACTTTATTAAAATGTTTCTATGAATTCCCAATAGAGGATATTTATAAAGTAATCTGTACTAAATAAACCAAAAGTAAATCAAATGATCATTTTACCAATTGAAATAGCCAGAGTAACTATTAAACAAATAATTAAAGCCATATTAACTGAATATACAGACGAAATAGTATTTGAAACTTATAACGACTTTGCAAAATTCCTAACAGATATTATTGTCAAAACCACTAAAGAAAACAATCAATATTCAACCAAAAGAGTTTATGGGTTTCTTCATTTTTTTGAAGAAAACTTGAATAGAGGTGTTCTATATCCAGACAATTCCATAGAACTATTATTAGAACTAGTTCAAGTTTTAGAAAATACATATATTAATTTTCAAACAAATGTCCAACNAGAAAATACATATATTAATTTTCAAACAAATGTCCAACAATAATAATACAACAAATATTCATACGAATTTTTCTTTTAACACATTTTTAAAAGAAATTATAAAAATTTATATCACAGAATACAAGTATAATAATAAAAT
>NW_026103580.1:0-971 GCF_025091365.1 Daktulosphaira vitifoliae
ACGATATCGTGTATTTATCGTGTATTGTATGATTATTTAACGCAAAAACGCCCGAGCGTACACATCGGTTTGTCATAAACCACCGCACTGGCAAAATAAATACAAAATTAGAAAAAAAAAAATCCCATTTCTTTTAGTCGCATATTTATTCAGCCGATACGTTATAACGGATGATAGTAAAAAGTGTTTCATAGCTGATAAATCGAAAATAATATGCAACCAAAAGAAATAAACACAATTTCTAATTAACATTTAATACGCTCGCGAAAGAAGCTAGAGGTGCCTTCGGGTCGACTTTATGGGGCAGCGAATTAAAATATTTATATTAGCTAGTTGGATAACATTGGGCGCAAATAGTGTTTTCAAATCGGGGGCGCTCCGTTTACAAAAACCGAAAACAAATGTCTNAGCAAATGGTGTTTTCAAATCGGGGGCGCTCCGTTTAGAAAAACCGAAAGCAAATGGTGTTTTCAAATCGGGGGCGCTCCGTTTAGAAAAACCGAAAGCAAATGGTGTTTTCAAATCGGGGGCGCTCCGTTTACAAAAACCGAAAGCAAATGGTGTTTTCAAATCGGGGGCGCTCCGTTTACAAAAACCGAAAACAAACGTCTCGTTATACTCGAAACAACGTGTCCGACATTTTTCATCCGTTACGCGATTTATAACGTCGATCGTAATTGTCGTCGCCTTACCGCGTTACGGGTTACGGGTAAATCGTATTGATATTCCGAATACGGCTAATATAATACAATACAATAGATATTATTTGATATATATATACAATAGATCTAATGGAATTAGACCAAACGAAAAAATATCGTAACGATTACGACTAGTATTAATTTTTTATTTATAACCTTAAAACATAACGACGAACGAACAGCATAAAATTATTATTAATTATTCGTTTAATAACGTTAATCGTCCGTTTAATATGTCCTCGTGGGGGGTCTCCCCCCCCCCTCAACACT
>NW_026103581.1:0-971 GCF_025091365.1 Daktulosphaira vitifoliae
ATATGAATTTTATAATAAGACAAACAAAATATTTTAGTATATAAGATGAAATGGAATGAATTGAAAGGGGAAGAAAGAGAAACATGAGTAAAACATAATTTAATAACTATAAAATTTAAAACAAATAAACGTTTTCAATGAATTAATTTAAAACAAAATCTTGATGCACTACAATAATATCCAAAAAAAATAGTTGTACACGTTCGAATTGATTACGATGCTCATCAGTATATTTGAAAACAGGTCTAAAAACTTGTGATAAAAAAACCAATAAAATATTGTAATGTTTTCTTGTTACGTGGTGATGGGTATTTTTTAACAGCTTCCAATTAACTTTTATCCATAAAAAGTCTACACGGGGTAATTATATATCCAAGGAACTTAATTTCACTTTTTAAAAAATTACTTGCTAATTAGGGGGTATTTTAAATATCAACTTCTGTATAAAAATTTAATTATTTCAACAATAGAATCTAACTAATCTACATTAAATATACACTTATACATATTTTTATTAGTTTTCTTCATCAAAGTTAAGAAAACCTTTCTTGAAGTTTTGAAAACGTGTAAAAAAATCCAGCACAGTGGGGTCGCGGCATAGTGTGGACGTTGCATAGTTAGGTCCAGCATAGATTAAATCTACTTTTTTATGATATCAAATAAAAGGAAATTACCTAAGGTTTCAATATAAAAAAATATTATTTTGATTTGTTAATATTTGATAATGTTATGGCAGTTTTAAGTATAAAAAACATCCCGATAGAAATTTTTATCGCAAACATTACATTTTTTTAAATTTTGACAGCCATTTGCANGCAAACATTACATTTTTTTAAATTTTGACAGCCATTTGCACATAGAAGATAAGGTGTCGGGACAAATTTATTTTATATTTTATAGTATAAAACATAACCTTTGATTTGATATATGTTTAAAGGACGCAGTATTTCCGGAACATTTTCAAAAGTTAA